>NC_068937.1:97794523-98094523 GCF_016801865.2 Culex pipiens pallens | reverse complement strand
TTATCAGAACAGCAAATCTGATCAACTACCTGTACGTGCTGGCGTCCCTCAAGGAAGCATTTTGGGTCCAATTTTATACAATATTTTTACTTCTGACTTGCCTGATTTGCCCCCAGGATGTCAGAAATCACTTTTTGCTGATGATACAAGCATCTCCGCCAAAGGTAGAAGCCTTCGTGTCATCACAAGAAGATTACAAAAAAGCTTGGATATTTTCAATTCTTATTTGAAAGAATGGAAAATTACTCCAAATGCTGCAAAAACTCAACTTATTATTTTCCCTCACAAACCAAGGGCGGATTTTCTTAAACCAAAAAGTCATCACATTATAAAGATGAATGAGGTAAATTTAAAGTGGGAGGATCAAGTGAAATATCTTGGACTTGCTTTTGACAAAAACCTTACTTACAAGGATCACATTGAAAGTATCCAGGTTAAATGTAACAAATATATTAAATGTTTGTACCCACTTATAAACAGGAATTCTAGACTTTGTCTCAAGAATAAACTGTTAATTTATAAACAAATTTTCAGACCTGCCATGCTTTATGCTGTGCCGATCTGGACAAGCTGTTGCTTAACCAGGAAGAAAAAACTTCAGAGGATTCAGAACAAAATTCTGAAAATGATTCTGAAACTTCCTCCCTGGTTCAGCACCAGTGAACTTCATCAATTAGCCGAAGTTGACACTTTGGATGTTATGTCCAATAAGATAATTGATGCATTTCGACAAAAATCGTTGCAGTCTTCAGCTGCATTGATCCGCTCTTTATATAGTTTATAAGTTAGTTTTAAGGTATCCCTTTTCCCTTTTGTACATGTAGGACCTCCTACATTTAAAATCACTGAATAGCGAAAGCTACAATATTTCATGAATAAATGAAAATTGCTAGTATTTAAAATTGAGGTGAAAAGTCATCGATTGTGATTGGACACTCAATAATATTTTATCTGAATGAATGTACATGGAAAAGAAAATCTGAATAAATATAAATAAAAAAAAAAAAATAAACCAATGCTTCTCTAATCTTCCTATTCATTTTTTTTTTAATTTTAACTTGTCAAAAATTCCAATAACTATAATCGAGGGAAGCCAAAAAAATGTGGACCCCAAAATTTACCTTAAAACATACTCTGCAGCTACACCCCAGAAATGGAATTAAATGTTTTTTTTTATAAATCCAGAGTGTTTATATGACGTTATGAAAAAAAAACGTTACTTAATCCACCTTTAGGTGGTTGGTGCCTTCCTCACATTCACTACACAACGTATAAATAACACTTATTTTTATCAAAATATCTGAGATCAGGCCTCAAAAAAGTGTATTAAAACTAAAACACTTATAACTTTTGATAGGGTTGTCAGATCTTCAATCTTTTGTGCTCGTTGGAAAGGTCTTTTGATTACCTATCCAACGATGGGTCGCATAATAGATCCGGACAACTTTTTCATCAAAATATCTGAGATCCGGCCTCAAAAAAGTGTATAAATAACACTTAAGTGCTCATAACTCTTAAAAGGGTTGTCAGATCTTCAATCTTTTGGACGCGTTGGAAAGGTCTTTCAAATACCTTCCTAACAATATATAGCATGACGGGTTTTCTTACAAAAACCACCCTTTTTACAATCTTCCGAAGTTTAGCTAAAACCGTTTTTTAGCATAACTTTTGAAGTACTTTTCTTAACTTTATAATATTAACTAGGGTCTTGTGGGACCCCAAGACGGATCGAATGAGACCAAAACAGTCTAAATCGGTTCAGCCAGTCCGGAGATAATTGAGTGCATATTTTTGGGTGCACGGACTCACATCCAGACACACGCAAAGACATTTGATTAGAATTTGATTCTGAGTCGATATGTGTACGTGTAGGTGGGTCTAGGAGGTCGAATAAAGAAGTTCATTTTTCGAGTGATTTTATAGCTTTTCCTCATTGAGGTGAGGAAGGCAAAACTCAAGAAATATTATTTTTATTTAATATTTCTAAGAGGTAAAAGCTTTCTCAAGATAAGTTCAAATTCCATATCTTCTCTCGAGCATAGCAATCCTCATATTTTTTTTAGTTCTAAGTACCTAAGTTAATTTTCAAGGTAATTTCTTTTTTTGATGTCAAAGCGATGTCATTTTATGTTTCACGTCAACCTCAATATTAAATTATATTTTGGAAAAAAAAACTCTGGAGCGGTAATCTTTGTAAAGTTAAGGTTCGCCAATTGTGAATACTCCGGTTTTCCTGATAACTGTAAATATATCTTCAATTAAAATTTACAGTTGACCTTAAAAAGGATGAAAAAAGTTCAAAATGTTGCAAAAATCTCGATACTGGGAAATTATATATTAGCTATGTTTTTACTTCACAAAAATTTAATAATAAGAAGTTAATGGAACAAGTTTGTGCAACGTTTGAAAAGACACTCATTGCGAATTATGATTCGTAAACATTTTAAAACAATTATAGTAAACTATATAGTTCCTCAAAATTATGAGGATACTTAATTTAACGAATAAATAACGCATTCAATACTTTTCTTTTTAAATTTTGCCACTATTGGCATAGTAAAAAAAAACTCCCGGGTCCCGGGAATTCCCGGGAAATGGCCAAATTCAACTCTCGATTCCCGGGAAATTGAAAATCTCGAGAATCGTCACCCTCTAATCTTCACACTCATTTTGATCATTCAAGGTGCTGTTCTATACAATTTTTTGGCAAAATATTGATCAAAAGCAGGAACAGAATAATTTCGGTAAATTTCAAATTTCCCGGGAATTTTGTTGAAAATTTCCCTTTTCCCGGGATTTTTGTAACCCCGGGAAATTTGACGCTCTACATGACAACCACACTTTTTTTTGTAATGTTGGTACCGCTGCGTGATTTTGACATTTCGTGTTTTTTTTTTTACCGTTGTACATACAAATTTACATAGGGCTTCAGGACCCTATTTGGAATATTTTTTTTTTTTCTAGAGGTGTAAACAATTTGAAAAATGACTTAAAATGATTAATAAATTTGGTAACCACTGAAATATTACTTCGCTGGCAGTACTATTTTTTTTGAGTTAATGATTGAGTCTAATCCTAGAGTAGACGAACATTACCAAAAACCACTTTTTTTGCTTGTGGAACATTTTTGCAAACAAGGGCAGTAATACACCATGCGTCTCCTTTTTTTGTTCAATTTGCAGCATAATATCAGATTTACCATTATATCTTCCTATCCCCTACAGAACTCCTCTCGCTCAACACCACCTCCGGTGTGTTTCGCAAGCTGGGCCGCCTGTACGGCAGCTGCCTCCGGCAAACCCTGAACGACTCCAGCATCCGGATGCGGCTGGACAAACTGGGCGGCTATCTCCAGATCGGTTCCGTCGGACCCCAAAGCATCTCGCCGCTAATTTCCAAAATCAAAAATATCGGTCCGATGCCCATCATCGGTATCTACTACGACCTGAGTTACGGCCGGAAGCCCCAAACGCTGCTCATCATCGACGGCCCCACCACCTCGTCCCACATCCTTGCGGTAATTGATTGAATCAGATTAGTCTCCCCCCTCTTTCCCTTAGGCCTTCGCCGCCTCATTTGTCATCGCCTCAAATACCACTTTGATAGAGTTTCATTATTGATGACCACACTCAACTCCCCCCTTCGCCCTTCCAGAACCCGGTCCGGTGGCAGGGCCCCAAAGCGCCCCCCAATGACGTCACCGAGGACGTTCCGGAGCTGTTGGGCGAATTAATCAACGTTCTGCTGCCGCCGGGACTCACCACCGAGCAGCGCCACTCGGAAAAGAGTGTTATATTTAGCTTCGTGCGTGATTTGAACCAGGTATAGATCATAGGCCACGATATTCACAGGGTCGTAAATATGCTCACCAACGTTTTTTGTTGTTGTGGTTGTTGTTTTTCAGATACGGCGGGATTACGTCCAGAAGGACTTCACCAACAGCTACGTCCTGAATAATGTAACGGCGCTAATAGGCACCCATCCATTCGTAAGTCTCGCTCCATACTGTACGCTCTGTGGTCTATTTTGTAGTGAAATTATGTCGTCATCATGGTTGTATTGTTTTCGGGCTTAGGGATATTTATTTTAGGCGTTAATTGAAATTAATTATTTGGGAGGCAATTTGTGTCCTTTGTCATTCTCGCTTTCTGAACAAATGATCATGTTATGAGATTGAAGAGAATTGTGAGAACTATTCTCGTTACATTCTTTAAAAAGGCGGTCATTTTCTGTCAAATTTCGTTGAGTAATAAAATATAAGCGATATTTAAAATAACCTGAACTAGAGGTGGGCAAAAGAGCGATCCGCTCAAAGAGCCGGTTCACTAAACGAACGAATTATGACTCACAAGAAACGAGTCGCGGTTCTTTAAAAAAAAACGATGTTTTGAATGAATCGTTCCAAGACGGAATGATTTTTAAACTAATGTCTTATTTATGTTTTTTTTTATAAATTAATGCGGAATTTGTGAAAACTGTCCCTCGATGTACTTTTCCGAGTACTAAACAATTAAAAAGGCAAGTTAAAGTGGGCCTCTTTCCTGATATTTTGAGAACTGAATCGACATATTTCGTTTGCGTTCTGTTGCAACTTTCTTATCAATATTCATTGAAATACTTTTAACCCTCTACTGCCCAAATTTTTTTTTTCGACAATTTTTATTTTTCCGTGTTCAGAGGTCATTTTGAGCAACTTTTGTTCTACGAAAAACTTTACTTCTCTTGTTTTATGTTTTTCTTGTTTCATTTTTAAGTATTTTAATTTGCATTTATCTTGTTTAGTTTATGTTTGTTTTTGGTAGTATTTGGCTTATTCTAGCACCTATATCTAATTTTTTCATGTTTTTACAGTCACTTTTTCAATTTTTTGCTTGTTTTTCACATTTTCTGCTTTAAAACGGCACCATTATCATTGAAATTATAAAAAATGCGTAGAGGCATATCTGGGACACTAGAAAAATTATTGCATACTTCTTTTTACTTAAAATATAGGAAATGTTAGAAAAAACATACCCAAAATTGACCCCTAAAAAAATACATTTTTTTAAACATTGGCAAAGTCACAAAAACAAGTAAAACTTCCAACCCATAAATTTTCTAAAATTTCAAGAGTTCTTCTTTCCAATGCTTTTGAAAGATCAAAAATTGGTTGAAAAAAGTGAGTTGCTTTGGAGAATTTGAACGGTGTGCGTCGCGGTCAACACGCCGGATTTTCGTTGCCGTTTCCGTCTTTGTTTCCCCCCCGATTGTGTGTTTATTTCGACCCGGGTGATTTCGCGATGTTGACAGTTGCTTTGGAGAATTTGAACGGTGTGCGTCGCGGTCAACACGCCGGATTTTCGTTGCCGTTTCCGTCTTTGTTTCCCCCCCGATTGTGTGTGTATTTCGACCCGGGTGATTTCGCGATGTTGACAGTTGCTTTGGAGAATTTGAACGGTGTGCGTCGCGGTCAACACGCCGGATTTTCGTTGCCGTTTCCGTCTTTGTTTCCCCCCCGATTGTGTGTTTATTTCGACCCGGGTGATTTCGCGATGTTGACAGTTGCTTTGGAGAATTTGAACGGTGCGCGTCGCGGTTATCACGCAGGATTTTCGTTGCCGTTTTCGATTGTGTGGGTTTTTCGGTCCGGGCGGTTTCGCGTTTTCGCATTTTATTTGGTTTTATCTTTCCACAGCCGGCTGTCTAAGATTGAATCATTTATGCTAAACTCAACACCAAATAACCGGGAAAAATCTCATCCGCATCCTCCGACTGTTTGCCTTGAGAATGCATAATACATCACACTATTAAACCAAATTTATTGATTATTGGGTCGCATCATCATCCTCTATGTTGAATCCTGGCCATTACCCTTACCCACTAACAAAATCCCAAGTAGAAGTAGTTTTCCGGCACACGTGGGGGTGTGGATATCGTATAGAACCCACCCTTGGTAGCAGCCTGTGCTAACTAACATTCCCGTCCCAATCCCCCGAGATCTACAAACTGACATGGCGGGCGCCGTTGGTGGCCAATGACTGTTACCTATTTGCTTCAGATCTAGTTTTAATGATCTTGATGTTTTATCTTTTCAACGCATTCATACATGCTGTTGATAAGGGAAACACCATTAGATCGTTCAAGCGTATGGTCGGTTGTATTGATAGGATATTACGGTCCTGTTCAGCAACGGAGAAGGACAACCATGGGTGGTCTCTCATGCTCATGCTCATGCTCATGCTCATGCTCAAAAATTGGTTGAAAATTGATTTTTGGCGATCTAAAGGTGGGGTTGGGTTGTTAATAACATTTATGCCAATACAAGCCTTACCCGACAAACTTCGTTCTGCAAACTTTTGATCAACAGTGATTGACAACTTTTTTGCGATTTTTCCGACGAATTTTCATAGTGCAATACTATATTTACGAAAATAGAAGTGATGTCCAGCAATAATGTAAAACCTATACCTTTTTTAGTAAGACAGGCAAAAAGTAAAAAAAGGCAACAAAGTTCAGACAGAGATGTTTCATACAAAATATTTCACAAATTATCTTTAAGACACTACCGAAAACTGGACCAATCGGGACTACAGTCTGAATTGGGACAGGATTAGAAATCAAAACATTAGGGTTCGTTCAAAAATTACATCCATGGAAAGGGGAGGGGGGGGGTCTGAGGTGTGACAGCCCATGTTAAAGGTATAGGAAAAGTGCGTGAAAGGGGAGAAGGCGAGGGGGGGGGTGTCTGAGACTCCAAAATCTCTGGACGTAATATTTGAACAAACCCTTATGCAAAAAATGTAGAGCGTCCAAATTCCCGTCCCGGGAATTCCCGGGATTTCCCGGAAAAAAAATATTTCCCGGGAATTCCCGCAATTCAAGCGAAAGTATACATTTCCCTAACATCTTGGCCCATCTTTTTTAATTTTCCAAAAATAATAATGAAATAACTCAATTTTATTTTATTCCATTCAATTTACTGTTCTTATAACTTATCAGTTCGCCTGAAAATTTAATATCAAGGTATATTTCAGATAATATTAGTTTCTGAAGCTGGGATTTGTTTATTCGTTAAGCAACAAAAATTACGAAGTTTTGGAATGAAAGATAAGTTTTTTTTTACGATTTTGTTTACCATGGTCAAATTGGCTGAAAATTGTAAAAAAAATATCATTTGATGTCTCAAAGAGGGTTGTGCAAGAAGAATTTGGTTAATTTGTTTTAAAGTGTTTACAGTTTAATGTTAAGAATTAACACTTAAGCTAACAAGGGCGTAAGAGGTTTTAATATGAAATAGCGTCTAAACTACTTTTATTGCTTTGAAAATTCTTTTAGCCGAAGTCATTTATTAAGCTGAATCATTAAAAAACTACTTCGTATCAGAAGGTGTCCAAAAAATGCAAACATATTTCAAAATCTCACTCCAAATATTTAAAAACTTTGAGTTGTGATTTCATAAGAATGATATTTCTAGTGAAAAAGGAGATTTTAAAGGTGAATTCAATGCTTATCTGTTTTTTCATGAGCTCAAACAGTTTTAATCGGATTAAAAAATACAAAAAAATCTCAGAAAATTGCGTTCAACCGGTACAACTATTGAACCGCTGAATCGGTCCTATTTAAATTTCAGACAATTTGAAGAAGTTAGCTATGTCGGGTGGTCAGTTTGGTACTTTCATGGGTTTATGTTTCCAAATCTTGCAACATGTGGTTTGTGGACACTATGGTGAAGACTTGATTAATATATACCGTCGCCAAGCTCTCCGAGCAACGATGCTATGATAAGGTCTCTTCGATGGACATAAAAACATTGCACAATCAATCAATTTCATTAGATTTTTAGCAAAATTTTGTTTTTTTTTGCGTCTTTGGGTGTTTTTAAAAACCACCTTGAGTCAGCGATATTCAAAAACACTCAAAAGACAAAAAATGAAAAAATTCCTTATCAGAAACAAAAAAATGACTGAAAATATATAATATTTATACAAAAACTAATTATTGTGGATGAAATATAAAACATACTAAACAAAATCCAGCAACTCAATTATCGCTCCCAATTCCCCCCCCCCACAGCTCCTATGGCAGGAACTCCTCCCGGCCAACTGGTCCGGCCCTATTGTGATACGCAGCCCGGCCTATCTGGACCATCTGCGGAAGCTTCTCCTTGGCTACCAGAACCGCGTCATCCACAACGCCCTGCTGCTGCTGTTTGCCCTCAACACCCTCCCTCCGGGCCGGCCATCGCCACTAATTTGCGCCAAGGCCACCAACTGGGCCCTGCCAGAGGTCACTTCGGCCCTCTTTATCGGCCAGTACAGCGAAAGGGTCATCCAGCATGCCACCCACCGGGTAAGTGCGCCTGTTTGTATGCAATTTGTCTTAGTTTTTTACACCGGTAATGACCAGCCATGTCAAACAGTAAAGGACACCGGTAATTGAATCCTTGAACCTGATTTTTGCTGGCTGGCATTGAACCAGTCAATGGAGGGCGAAGAAAACGATGAAAGTCCAAGGATGATTACATCGGCAAATACCTGGCTACAAAGCTCGTTGTCAATCGATAACTTGAAGGTAGTTCGGTTGTAAGCAGCAGCCGATTAGTCTTCAAAGAAAGGAAAATGGGGTCAAGAAACGCAAATTATGCTTCCAAGAGTTGAAAAAGTAACAGAATAGTAAGATATGAAAACGTGACTCGTCTAGAAATAAAATTTAAAAATTATTATTTTTTAACTCTCCTTAAATAAAAGAGTTCCCAAAATCGTGAACAAGCGTTCATGAAAATGGGAACCTCGAACAAAGTGTTCAACTCACATGGTACGATTTTGAAAAACGTACCATGAAATTTGAACACTTTGTTCGTGGTTCCCATTTTCATGAACGCTTGTTCACGATTTTGGTAACTCTTTTTTCTCCGTGTATAGAGCAATTCCAGCCCAAAACAGAAATTTTGTAGGTACTTTTTTCTCGACCCTCTCCGATTTTAATGAAACTTTGTAGACATGTTATCCTAGGCATATATAAGCCATTTTTGTGTATATGGAGCCAGTTACACTCGATAATGACATTTGAGAAGGGCGTAAGTGTTATTTTTATTTATTTCGTAATTTAAATATTGCTGTATCTCGAAGCCGTTGCATCGTATCAAAAAGTGGTCAAACACAAACTTGTAGGAAATATGACGGGCTTTCCGAAAAAATACACTGAAAGAAAAAACACGCCACTTTTATGAGATTTTTTGATTTTTAAGTTTAAAAGTGTAATTTGAAGGTGAGCTCACGATTTTTTTTTCGTTCAAAATTGTTGTGACAATTGCCTAAGATGTAACAAAAAGACTCACGAAAAATGCAGCATAAAAATACAAAATTATTTACTGAAACTGTTTTTTTAAGTGCTCTAAACGTCAAAATTTTCAAAAACCGAATACGCGAATCAATTTTATATAAAAGTCTTCATATACCACTGTCCTAAGTCCCATCCTTGTGAAGTTACAGCGGCTTTAAAAATAAAAATGTTGAAAAAAATGGTTTTTTATTTGGGTTTGACTTGATTTTTCAGTCTCGAAAATATTTTTTACAGGAAAGCTCGTCCAATTTCCCATAAGATTGTCTTTGACCACATTTCAATTGGATAAGCTTATTACTTTTCTTATAACTGAATTTTTTTTCAGTGTGGTTCATTGGATAATAGTTACCTGGATAGTAAATTAGCTTAAATTTTAAATCATCGAAAAACGAGTTATTTTGAAAAGTCGGCAGAGACAATCTTATGGGAAATTGGACGAGCTTTCCTGTAAAAATATTTTCGAGACTGAAAAATCAAGGCTGTTATAAAGAAATTGTCAAAAACCAAATAAAAAACCATTTTTCAACATTTTCATTTTCAAAGCCTATGTAACTTCACGAGGATTGGACTTAGGACAGTGGTCAATATGGAGACTTTTATGTAAAATTGTCTGTAGAATTGATTCCCGTTTTTGGTATTTGAAAATTTTAACGTTTAGAGCACTTTTCTAAAAAACAGTTTCAGTAAATTATTTTTGTGTTTTTTTTTTGTGAGTTGCTCCATCCTGCATTTTTCGTGAGTCTTTTTGTAACATCTTAGGCTATTTTCACAAAAAATTTGAGAGAAAAAAAAACAATGGGCTCACCTTCAAATTTTGACTTTTAAAATTAAAAATCAAAAAATCTTACAAAGGTGGCGTGTTTTTTATTTCAGTGTATTTTTTTTTTTGGACAGCCCGTCAAATTTCTTACAAGTTTGTCTTTCACCACTTTTTGATAAGATGCAACGGCGGGATACAGCGATATTTAAATTCCGAATTACAAAAATATTGAAAACCCTTACGCCCTTCTCAAATGTCATTATCGAGAAAAACTGGCTTCATATACACAAAAATGGCCTGCCTAAGCGTAGTCCGGTACAACCGATTCCCAATTGGACATGGAATTGCTCTATAAACACATATTACAAATCACGTAGCTATATGTTGACTGAGGTTATGAAAAAGAACCATACCGTTTTAATAAGCCAACATGCAATTTATAGTTGTGTTGTTTAAATACGCAAACAATTCTTTGCATGCAATGGAAAACATGAACAAACCTTACCTGACCTAATTCACATGATTTGATTTACTGTTTAGAAGTACCTACCTACTTAAAAACAAGTGTATGGAATTTTGCTTGCAAAGAAATAATGAAATTTGTGAAACTCTGTTCAGCGGTGTCAATTTGCACTGAGGTGTCTTTGGCAAAGTTGAAGTTTAAATATGATTGGAAAAATAGGTAGAAGGAAAAAATCCCAATTTTTATATTTGAGTTTTAATCCCTAAATGTTGATTAACCAAAAAATTTAAATAAAATTTGTACCAGCCTAATTAAAAATTAAAAAATCACGATTCGTGTACCTATTTTTTCTGAACAGTCCTATTCACCTACAACTTTGCCCAAAACACCAAGTTGATCAGAAAATCCCTTCTCAGGATACAGATACAGATTTTTGAATATTCACATGTCCAAATTTTATGACGAGCCCAACATTGTATGAAGCCTTATTAAAAAAAATAATAATATAATAATTTGCAAAGCATATAAATTTCCAAAATTTCCTAACTCTTCAAACAAACAAACAAATTCCTCAATTTAAGTATTCAAAAAAATTGAAATTTACAAAAAGTAGAAAATCAAATTTAAATTTAAAAAATGTTACATTATGAAGTTAAAGCTCCAAAAAGTCAAAAATCTAAAAATCCATAAAACTTAAAAAAATAGCATAGCATAACGGGTCTGCACCACGCTGGAGGTAAATATTAATTTAAATAAAATATTAAATTTGGATGGAATTTCGAGTGCAATCAGCTAAAAACAATTTAAAATGCATTTCCCTGCGATTATAGTTATTTTCAACATGTTAAAGTTTGTTCAATAATATTTTCAATTTTAGTAAATTATCGATTTACAGCACCGCAAAAACATTTTTCTGCGAAAAAGAATTCTTCAATGCTTAGATATTTTGAAAACTGATGCTCGTAAAATAACTGGACAGGTACTGCATTTCAAAATACTTGTTTCATTCAAATGTTGAAGCATTGAAGCAATTTGAATGATTATACATTTTTATTTTTTTGGCCTTCCCTCGACTTTGCGTAATTTCATGTAATGAATTTAAATTTTCGAATTCTATTTCTTTTATTTTCAGAATAACTTTACAATTACTGATTTTTCAAATTTAGAATTTAAAATAAAAAAGAAACAAATATTTTAATTATATTTTTTTCTATTTGCAATTTTTGAAATTCTTTTTTTAAAATAAAGAAGTTTTTTAATATTTTTGAATTGTTTTTTTTTGTTTAACGAATTTCTGAGCTTTTTAATTTTTTTTTAATTTGTCCCTATTTTGGGCCTAGTACCTATTTTGGGTCTACCAAACTTAATTCAACGAAATTGAGCATTTCACCAAATCTGGCAGGAATCTGCCACTTGAGAATGATTCGTGCTGTCATTTTCTTCATTTTGGTGGGCAAGAATAATTCACTTTTTCCTTTTAAATTAGAAATAAAACTGTCCCCCTATTTTTTCCCTATTTTTTCTAATTTGCTTAATGTTGGTTTTATTTAATGCTTGAATAAAAGTTTTTATGTATTTTTTCTATGTTTCAATTGTTCAAGCCGCTTCAAATATTTTTTAAGTTTTTGGATCTTGTCATTATTTTGTTACGAATATGTACTCCTGGAGAGATCCAAAGTTTGTTTACATCCGTAAGAAAAAAGTGTTCCGAATTTGTGGATTTCAATGGTCAATTTCGATTTCCTATGATTTTTGGAACATCGGCCGATCTGTAAACCGTTCCGAATATGTGGGATGACTGTGATTTGGCTCAAAATTGGCACAGTATTTATTTTTGCCTAAGGAATCGAGCCAGGGGGTATCCCTGATGACATTTTTTTTTATTGTCACCCTACTGCGCAGGCTCAGCTCGAGGAAAAGTATGAACTTTGGGGTCCCCAAAAATACGCGCACTCTAAAAAAAAATTGGCCCTGAGCCGAATAGTTTTTCTCTAAAGCTTGTATGGACGATTCGCTCTCTTCGCAATATGCACAAGGAGCTAAACGCACTAAGAAATAAAAAAACACCTAATTTTGCAATCGAAACTTCTGTGCATGGTCAACAGCAATTTGTTTTTACTAAAAAGTGCTTTTTTCTATTGATTGAGTTCAACTCAACGTTACAAGGACCGCTGCCACCACAGAACATCGTCTGCACAATCTGATAAAGCTAAAAACAAGTGCAACTCTACAATCACACAAATTGCCGTACCGCGTGTCGTGTGAACATTTGCGTTTTTCAGGCTCTATGAGGGCCAGCAACAAACCAGCTACACATTAATTTAGCACGCTATCAGGCCACCATTATGGCTGTGATTTATAGCACACCAATTTATAACAGCTAACTACTGTTGGCGCCGGAGTATTTGGTACATTTGAGGTGGCATAAAAAAGTGAGTTGGCATCGAATCCAAATTTCGTGGGTAAATTTAGTGATTTTCAAATAAACGAGGTTAATTGGGTTAGTTTTTGCTCACTTTCCGATCCGCATCAATCAATGTCAGAACGGGATCCATTCCCAAACATATAATGAAAACACAGAATAATATTATTTGCACAAACAGTCATTCATCTTTCCGGATTTTGAATAACTTTCTTTTTTTCTCACCCCCAAAACCCAGACGGAGGAAATGTTCGAATTCATGAAGCAACATCTGAAGCGGGCCCCGTCGCTCCGAGGGGCGGCCCTAGTTCGGCTGTCCCAGCTCAAGGTCCAGGCCAAGGTGTGGCCAACGCTGTTCAACCGAACGGAAATTGCTACCATTTTGGATCGGGTAAGTTTTTTCTTTTGTGGTTTCGTTTATGGTTTCCCCATTTGCACCTGTCATCGTCAAATGGTTGCAGCATTTTGAAAAGAGAATATTTTGTTTAACTCTGTTCTGGTAAAAAAATATGTTATTTTTTTATAAAAAAAAAACATTCAATTTTCAATGATCGTTGCAATTTTTTGAAGTTTTTGATACATTTTTCAATATTTTAAAAATATTTCCAGCGATCTATTTTCAGTATGAATAATTTGATTTTTAAGCTTTTTTTAAAAAAAAACTTTATCACTAAAAAGTTGTTCTGGAAAAATACATTAGTTTTGCTTACTTATTTATTTAAAAAAAGAAAATAGAAAAAAAACTTCAAATTGAAAAGTTAAAACTGAAAGAAATAACATGTAAATTTTAAGACAACAATCCAAGTTTTTTCATAAATTTCACAATTTTACGAAATGGATAATTTTGTTTTCCTGCACAATTTTTCAGTTAGAAAATATCAATATAAAAATTATAGGAATTAAATTCAAACATGAAGAATGTTCTTATAATATGTTAAAATTTGATCTCAAGATTATTTTTTTAATTCAGACAATAATTTTATTTATTTAATACTTCATGAACAGACTTAAGGGCCGGTCATAGAAATATTTTAAAAAGCCGTCGCGAGCCGGATGAAATGGCTTTACGGGCCGGATCCGGCCCGCGGGCCGGACGATGGGCAGGCCTGCTTTGGACTCTTCAGAACAAAATATTTACATTCTTAAAAAAAACAGACATACTTTTTTCACTTAAAATTGAATTTCCAAATATTTATTAAATTCTTTTAAAATATGATTTCCAATCACTCCTGAAAGTTTCATGAACATATTTCATGATTCAAGTGAGTAGAAGACCATTTTTAAAGTTTTGCCATGCGCAAAGCGAACTGTCAAACTTTGTGAGCGTTTTTCTCGAAACACCGTGTTGAATTAAAAAAAAGGTACCAAATTCCTAAATTCTAGGAATTTTGCCTCCTTTTCTTATTAAGTAATCCAAAAACCCCAATTACTAAATCGATAGCGGTGTGCTCTAATGTTCTAACTGAAAATTGGGCCAAAATGAGTTAATGATGCCATCTTTTAGCTAATTAAATTCCCTACAAAACGCTTCTAACAGATCTGAAAAATTCTTTTCCTACGCGGAGATATCGCCTTGCAACCATTTGTACTAACTGACATTTTCGAACGCATCATGGATGTGCTCTCTTATTTTCCATCATGGCTTGACCTTTTGAAAACACGTTAATCCATAAAAATACGATTACACTATAATATTATGGTAAATTTTGGAAGGCAAATAGCACAAGTGTACACATTTGGAAGATGGTTTAGTGGAGTAGTTTTTTTTGTTTGGACGACCCATTGATTAGGATTAGTGTATTTAGGTTCTGTAGGTTAGTTTAAAATGTTGTTACGTAGTTTTCTTTGCATGGACGATCCCTGCAGTTGTACTAAGAGTGCACAACGACTTGAAGAATGTTTCAAACTGGACTTTTGGGTTGGGCTAAGTGGGCAATGGGTTGGGGAAAATTGTTGTTACGTCGTTTTTTTTTGCATGGACGACCCCTGCAGTTGAGCTAAGCGTGCACAACGACATGAATAATGTTTCAAATTTTTGCATGGACGACCCCTACAGTTGAGCATAGCGTGCACAACGACATGAATAATGTTTCAAACTGGACTTTTAGGTTGGGCTAAGTGGTTAATGGGTTGGGGAAAAATGTTGTTACGTCGTTTTTTTTTCATGGACGACCCCTGCAGTTGTGCTAGGAGTGCAAACCGACTTGAAGAATATTAAATTGGACTTTTGGGTTGGGCTAAGCGGGCAATGAGTTGGGGAAAATTGTTGTTACGTAGTTTTTTTTTGCATGGACGACCCCTACAGTTGAGCTAAGCGTGCACAACGACATGAATAATGTTTCAAATTGGACTTTTGAGTTGGGCTACTATACAATAATATACCATTTTAACAGAATTTAGAGTCATAGAGACGCACCTGAGAAATGGTAAAATCCGTAAAAAAAATACTTTGACTCAATCTCACCCCCAGACCCAGTGTCACCCCCACTAACGGTACGTAGTATTTTTTGCATAAACGAACCCTGCAGTTAAGCTGAGAGTGGACAACGTCTTAAAGAATGTTTTCAATTTGGTCTTTTGGGTTGGAACCCACTTGTGAAATGTTGTTACGTAGCTGAAACTTTGCTTACATGTTTCCTGCACAATAAAGCTCATACAAAATCCCATACAGAGTACTTAAAAAGATTTAAAAAAAAACTCACGACCCACTTAGCCCAACCCAAAATCCAATTTAATATTCTTCAAGTCGTTGTGCACTCATAGCTCAACAGAAGGGGTCGTCCATGCAAAAAAAAACAACGTAACAACAATTTTCCCCAACCCATTACCCACTTAGCCCAACCTAAAAGTCAAATTTTAACATTCTTCAAGTCGTTGTGCACTCCTAGCTCAACTGCAGGGGTCGTCCATGAAAAAAAAAGACGTAACAACATTTTTCCCCAACCCATTACCCACTGAACCCAACCCAAAAGTCAAATTTAATATTCTTCAAGTCGTTGTGCACTCTTAGCTCAACTGTAGAAGTCGTCCAGGCAAAAAAAAAACGACGTAACAACATTTTTCCCCAACCCATTACCCACTTAGCCCAACCTAACAGGCAAATTTGAACATTCTTCAAGTCGTTGTGCACTCCTAGCACAACTGAAGGGGTCGTCCATGCAAAAAAACGACGTAACAACATTTTTCCCCAATCCATTACCCACTTAGCCCAACCCAAAAGTCAAATTTAATATTCTTCAAGTCGTTGTGCACCCCTAGCACAACTGCAGGGGTTGTCCATGCAAAAAAACGACGTAACAACATTTTTCCCCAACCCATTACCCACTTAGCCCAACCCAAAAGTCAAATTTAATATTCTTCAAGTCGTTGTGCACTCCTAGCACAACTGCAGGGGTCATCCATGAAAAAAAAACGACGTAACAACATTTTTCCCCAACCCATTACCCACTTAGCCCAACCTAAAAGTCAAATTTTAACATTCTTCTAGTCGTTGTGCACTCTTAGCTCAACTGCAGGGGTCGTCCATGCAAAAAACTACGTAACAATATCTTTCATAGTTGATTTGCACACTTGGCACAACTGTATGGGTCGTCCATACTTAAAAATATTACGTATTTAATTTGTTTGAGGCACATTTGTTCTATTCAATACATTCATCGATTCCATTGCATGAGACACACTTGTTCCAACTGCAATTCACCATAAATCTAAATAACGGTTTGTGCCTTGGATACCATTCGTTTTTGAAAGGTCGTATGATATAATTGAAATAAAATAAATTAGCTAAAAGTTTTTACAACATCATTTTCTTATGTTTTTAGGAATACATCAACCTAGTATTCGTCATAGTTGATGTATTATGGATGGTTTTACAATTATATTCATAAAAAATATAATTTCACTAATTTTTTCATACAAAAATTTTGATTTAAATGCTAATTTTTCCAAAAGGTAAATTTTCCTAACAAATTCAAACTAAAATAAGTGTTTGAAAAAAGTTTTGATATAAAATGTTTTTCTTACGCTTAAATTAACCAACTCGTGAAAAAATAACATTGAAACAACTAATTTGAACTATTTTAACAATAAATTTACTTTGCACGCTTTTGTACCAAAGCCCTGTGCACGTTTGTGCTAACTCATACAAATTACCTCCCAAAACACACTTGTGCCAATTGCAAGCATGATTTTTTTTCGTATTTTCTCTGCCAAAATTTTTCTAGCATTTCAAAAGTTTTTATATTTCACAATGTCTTTAAGTAATGTCAGGTGCATACTTTAAAATTGTTAGAACAATTGTTTGTCGAATAGTTTTCCAGAAACAGTAATTCAAAGTTTAAAAATCGATTTTCTCGCAACTACCAAAATGTCAGTTAGTATAAGAGAGCACACCGCTATCGAAATAAGGAAAGCAGCCAAAATTCCTAGAATTTAGGAATTTGGTATTTCAGTGTATTTTGAAATTTCGATTTTTGAAAAATTACAAAAATCGAAAACTCGTCGCTGTCGTGCTAACTTGTCGTATGTCGATTTTGGTCCAAATTGCGTTAAGAACACCATTTTGTGCAGCTCACAATGTCTCACCTTTTGATCTTCACAGATCCCCAAAATTCTTTTTCAATCCTGAGATATTCCATAAAAAAAACAGAAAAAACTTCGTGCATTGTTGTCACTTTTCATATGAAAGAAGTTTAAATCTTTACGTGCTTTCTTGACACAGCTCGAAAATTGATGTAAGTGCGACAATTGGCCAAAGGGATTTCTGGTCAGAACGCGTTTTACACACGTACAAGCTCGATTACCGTTTAAATTTAAAAAAGTTTGAGTGTGTGCTCATATCAACCTCTGACATTTTTGCCGATTTACATGTATCAAAAAATCAAAAAACCAAACCATCCACATTAACGACCCCCGGGTCTTTTGTGGTCTCTATTGCAAGTTTCTGCTCGAACCTAGGAGTCCGAAGGCTTGAATGGGGAGAACACCCAAACCTCTTTTTACTCCAAGGAACCTTCCACCCCAGTGTTTGAACTGACGACCTTTGGATTGCGAGTCCAACCGCCGCCAGCGATTCCACCGGAGTAGGCTTGGTTCGGTGTGTTGTTTGTACTTATGGCATGGAGACGACTCCTAACACCTGGAATGACTTAACGGCCTAACAACCAAGGCCGGGACCGACATTTTACTTCCTCATCCGATGGAAGGTTGGAGCAGATGGGAATCGAACCCAGAATCATCCGCTTACAAAGCGGACAGCGTAACCATTCGGCCACGCACTGCATGTATGTAAACCCTTAATTGAAATTAACATATATGTGTTTAAGAGGTTCATAAATAGGGTCCTAAAGCCCTATTTAAATTTTTATGTACAACGGTAAAAAACACGATTAAAAACCATTTCTGGTCACTATTTTTTATTTTAATGCGAAAACATAAATTGACAAGACATTATTTTTTCCATGGATTTACTATGGTCTCTTTGGAAGGGGCTGTCAATTGACCTTTTCTTTCAAGAAGGGCCGCGAAGTTATTTTTTTTTAAATTGAGTTAAAACTCCATTTTTAATCCTTTGCGGTCGCACTGTACTCAGGAAAATAAGCTTTATCGTTATGAACAATAAAATCACAAATGTAAGCTTCATTTTAGGACCCAATTCAACGATACTTTTTAATTTCTTTGGGAAAAAATACTTCTCATGATGGTCAAGCTCAGTTTAAAAAAGTCACGTTAGGATGCTACAAATTTTATTTAAAGTTTTTGTCCGTCGGCTTTCGTCGAGGTCGAGGAGAAGGGGGGAGGCTAATAAACTAAATTTCAAATATCAAGCCTAATTTTCGAAAGTTTTAGGCGATAAGTGTCGCAAAATGCTTTATACATCATTATAGTTAAGTTACTATCAAAAATCTGCAAAACATCAATAAGTTTGTAAAAATATATTTTTCGAAGACTTTTTCGTTTGTGTTCCCCAAATTACAAATTTGATTCAAAAGATTCTTAATTTGATTAAAAAACCCAAAATATGTATTATGGAATGTATTCTGATTAGTTAACAATCGAGTTTACAACTTATGGCAATGAAAATGACACGTGATTCGATTATCCGAAGTCTTATATCGGATAATCGAGCCTCCGGATAATCGAGTCTGAACTGTAGTAATAATATTTTTTTGTGAAATGCTCGAGATTTTCACAAAACTAAGTGGGTAATTCTCTACCAACTCACACGAAATCGGGAAAAGTTGCCCCGACCCCTCTTCGATTTGCGTGAAACTTTGTGCTAAGGGGTAACTTTTGTCCCTGATCACGAATCCGAGGTCCGTTTTTTGATATCTCGTGACGGAGGGGCGGTACGACCCCTTCCATTTTTGAACATGCGAAAAAAGAGGTGTTTTTCAATAATTTGCAGCCTGAAACGGTGATGAGATAGAAATTTGGTGTCAAAGGGACTTTTATGTAAAATTAGACGCCCGATTTGATGGCGTACTCAGAATTCCGAAAAAACGTATTTTTCATCGAAAAAAACACTAAAAAAGTTTTAAAAATTCTCCCATTTTCCGTTACTCGACTGTAAAAAAATTTGGAACATGTCATTTTATGGGAAATTTAATGTACTTTTCGAATCTACATTGACCCAGATGGGTCATTTTTTCATTTAGAACAAAATTTTTCATTTTAAAATTTCGTGTTTTTTCTAACTTTGCAGGGTTATTTTTTAGAGTGTAACAATGTTCAACAAAGTTGTAGAGCAGACAATAACAAAAATTTTGATATATAGACATAAGGGGTTTGCTTATAAACATCACGAGTTATCGCGATTTTACGAAAAAAAGTTTTGAAAAAGTTGGTCGTCATCGATCATGGCCGTTCATGGTCACCCGCGACAGACACGGACGACGAAACAAAGAGAAACGCAAAAAGTAACTTTTTCAAAACTTTTTTTCGTAAAATCGCGATAACTCGTGATGTTTATAAGCAAACCCCTTATGTCTATATATGAAATTTTTTGTAATTGTCTGCTCTACAACTTTGTAGAACATTGTCACACTCTAAAAAATAACCCTGCAAAGTTAGAAAAAACACGAAATTTTAAAATGAAAAATTTTGTTCTAATTGAAAAAATGACCCTTCTGGGTCAATGTAGATTCGAAAAGTACATTAAATTTCCCATTAAATGACATGTTCCAAAAATTTTTGCAGTCAAGTAACGGAAAATGGGAGAATTTTTAAAACTTTTTTAGTGTTTTTTTCGATGAAAAATACGTTTTTTCGGAATTCTGAGTACGCCATCAAATTGGGCGTCTAATTTTACATAAAAGTCCCTTTGACACCAAATTTCTATCTCATCACCGTTTCAGGCTGCAAATTATTGAAAAATACCTCTTTTTTCACATGTTCAAAAATGGAAGGGGTCGTACCGCCCCTCCGTCACGAGATATCAAAAAACGGACCTCAGATTCGTGATCAGGGACAAAAGTTACCCCTTAGGACAAAGTTTCACGCAAATCGAAGAGGGGTCGGGGCAACTGCTGTGTGAGTTGGCGGAGAATTACCCAAGTATTTTCAAAAAAAAACTAAAAAATTATGTATTTTTTAAATAAAGGTATCAAATGATCGAGATTGTTTCAAGCATTTCGAAAGCTTTAACACATTTTTTTGACAATACTCGAAAATGTTCAAACACTGTTTTTTTTCGGAAAAAAACACAAAACATTTCCGTTTTATTTAAATTATGGATTTCAAATGATCGGGATTTTAAAAAGTAATAACGCAATATTTTCTAAACACTCAAAAGTTTCACAAAACTACGTATTTTCACAAAAATATTTTTTTTTTAGTATTTTACAAAAAAAATCCGATTGTTAGATACCCTTATAATAAAAACTGAAATTTGTGAATTTTTTTTAGTATTAAAAATAATCCATTGAAATGTATGAAAAATTCCAATTCACTTTTAATAACAAAACATTTTTTTTCAAAAATACTTAGTTTTGGGCAATTTTTGAGCATTTTTTTATTATAACAAATTTTATTATTTACCTACTATCGAAATTATAATTCGATGCCCGTGTGCTCTCTTGTTCTATCTAGATAGGAATCCCAGCAAGCTTATAGTACAAAAGAGCACACTGGCACCGAATTGTAACGGATTACTGACGTCATCCCGAATCTAAAACACTATATTTTTTCAAAGTTTGAAATGATTTTTCATAGCATTATAGCCAATGTCTCCCATATAGCCAAAATAAGCTCTGTGCTTCAGTTATGCATACCTTGGTTTTGCATCCTTCATATGCGGTGCTAAACCGAGGCATGATTGTATTAAGTTTTAAATCCGCATCCTTACTTCCAGATTGAAATAAGTTCCGACAATTGGTTTGAAAACGTACTGAAGATCTACCAGCTGAACAAGGATCGATCATCGTACAGAAACATTTCATCTGAATCGAGTCATACTGCGTGAGTATTCATTAAATTAAAATAAACCTTAATCACCAAAAATCTCTCCTTTTTAGTTACGCATACCCTCAAATCGCCCGGATATACTACGACAGCCTAAGCCACTCGATCGTCGTCCCCCTCTCCGCCGTCCTGGTCCCGTACTTCAACCCCGTCCTCCCTCCCTACCTCCACTACGCCACCCTCGGTACGGCCATGGCCAAGGAGATCCTGCGGTCGATCACGAAGGCGTTCGAGTCGAAGGTGATGACGTGCGTGCCCAGTTCGGTGGACATTTTCTCCAACGCCAGCCGGATGGATCTGCTGATTCACTCCGGCGGGATGCAGATTGCGTACCACACGTTGCTCTCGCTGACGGGACCCATCAAGGGCATGAACCGGTTACCGGGGCTGAGTTTGACGCCGCCGCAGATATTCTACCTGATGTCCGCGCAGGAGCTGTGCGCCGAGTCGGAGTACAACGGGGTGGACGTCAACTCGAACGATTTTGATGAAATGTAAGTTTGCGGTGGAGGGTTGATGCTTTCGACACAATTTTTGGTTTGTTTTAAGCCGAGATTTGAGCCAAATTTATGCGGGTTTACCAAAACACAAAGAAACCGCAAAGTAATTTTCATGTAAACTGTTATCCGCCTGGGAACAGCTAGTTCTCAACCATATGAGCTGATATTTTACATGAGAGTCCCTACAATGCTCTACAATGGTAACCACTCCGTCTGATCCTGGGAAATTTTGTCGGGGGCACTAAGATGTGACAAATATGACTTTTTTTTTGCTGGCATTCAGGGGCTTGTTCCGGTGGGCGTACTGACTCAAATCCTAAATATGGGCTTGATTGGACATAACAGGAGTTGGCGCTCGGTCAGGAGAATTTACCATGCCTAGTGCATCCAACTCGGGAATTCCCGGGACAAAATTCCCGGGATTAAAAAAAAACACCGGAATTTTTAATCATTTGTCCCGGGAATTCCCGAAAATGAAAAAAAAAACAAACAAATTTTGATCTGGGAATACAGATTTGGTTGTGCAAATTGAAATATAAGTGCAATCAGCTGAAATCAACTTAAATGCATTTTCCTGCGATCAGAATCATTTTAAGCATGTTTGGGTTTAGCCAAAAATCTGTTGAATTTTTGAAAATTTTCGATGCAAAGTACATACCGCAAAAATGTTTTTTTTTCATTAAATTTTTTGTTCTCGTCAAATCTTACTTTTTTTAAACTTATGATTGCAGAATAACTGAACTAGGTTAAAATGTATTTTTAACCGATTTCCAAATATATTGCTCTAAAGTCTCCTGTACCCGTTCAGACTGTAGTCCCGATTTTAAAGATAATTAGTTAAATATGTTTTGTATAATATATCATCATCTAAAATTTTACATTGATTGGTATTATTTTAGGTATTTAAAAACGTGGGTTTTATAGAAAACCTAGATGTATAGGTATCAAAAGATCGGAAATTTGGGTTGACTTGTGAATTGTGGACCGGTTCGGATGCCAGCGGATTTTCCGACGACGTAATTCCGGGTTGGTACGAAATTCCAACGAAAAATCTATTCTATCGATACAAAGACCCCCAAAACGGTTTTATACCCACTCCAAAATGTTTATTTAGAAATTCTATTGCAATATATTGACATTTAGTTGAATTAAAAGTTTGCAAAATTAAGTTTAGATAAGTTTTATATAGAATTTCCAGAGTTATATAAACTTTTATACTAAGTAGTTAGTAAACTTTATATTCAATCCAAATTATTTTTTTAATCAGTCAATCATGTCTATTTGGAGTTGGGAGACTGGATTTATGGTGATTTGTCAACAAATAACATTATTTATGTTAATTTTTCAAAAGGTGTACAAACTTTTTTTGCACCTTTTTTTATTTTTGTAATAGTATTTGTTATATAACTTTTTATGGAAATCATCTTTTCATGAGCGTTTTATAGCAAAATGATCGGCATGAGTTTCTGAACAAAACGTAGTACTAGGTTTCTGTCAAACTTTAAATTGTTTACAAGTTTCATCACAAAATGTGCATAGTGCCCAAGGGGTGTAAATACTTTTTTTACATACTGTATTTAGGGACACAAATAATAATACTATACGCGAGTGAATTTAGTAATTCTATCAGAATCGGTGATTTTCATTCAAGTAGCATACAAACCATTCTGATTTGTCAAAATTTCCATAGAGTCTCGATCAATCAATAGTGAAATGATATCGGACTAAATTCGTTGATCTGTTGAACTAACGGTTGTCGGATTATGATTGTATCGACCATTGTTGCGAATCGAGGATCTACTGGAATTTTGACGATCAAATGGTCGTCTCTTTTTCAATTCACGACTTGTAAAATATGAACTGTTAATCTATTTTTATTGTTTTCAAAAGAAGCCAGACAGGTTTTACAAGAAACGTACTGGAATTTTTGGTTTTTGATTTAAATTTCGAATAAAACACACCTGTACATTCATTCTATTGTCAGATCCATACAGAGTCAGTGTTTATTTGGTCGAAGTGTACTAATTCATTGGCAGATCTGATTCTAGTTGTAATGTACGACAAGCTACTGACGGACGTGACAGGACGAGGGTCCAGTTTAGAGGTCTCGACATCAACGATGTGTGGCTGGATCACCCTACAAAAAAATAGATAGTTAATTTGATCATACAAATGAAATGCTGTTTTGTTTTGAAGATGCTAGTGGCCCTGGCTGATTTCAGATATTAAACTCAAAACAATTATTTTTGCCAAAAGTACAATTAAATGTCATTTAAAATTGTTTGGCAAATAAAAAATTTTTGGACACCGCTTGAAACTGTGATTTTATTGAATTTTCCATCAAAAAAACCAACTGGGAGTCCACTAATGGATAACATACCCTATGCTCAAGGCTACCAACTGTACGGATTTTTCCTTACCGTACGGATTTTTGACCCTCTTCGTTGATTTTTAACAAGCCAGAATTTTTGTACGGATTTTTTCGTATAATACAGATTTGCACGGAATTTGAACATTAAAAAATAGAATTGCGTGTTTGATTCGGTCAAAGCTTTTGCTAATTAGTCATTTTTATTTAAACTTCCCGTTTGATTGGAATAGTTTTCCGGGTTTTCCTCAGTTCAAAGTTGATTATCAACAATTTTCTTTTCATATTCCTTACATATCATATTAATAGTCAAGACCCGGTGCCTGCAATTCCCGTTACAGTTTATATGAAATTCCAATAAGAACGTAACAGAAAAATCAGGCTTCGGGTCCAGACTGTTAATCCAATAAAAGATCCAAAGGATTTCTAAAGCTTGTGAAAACTATGAACATTTGAATTAACAAATGTTTTCGTGAAAATACTGAGAACTATATAATTCGTTAAAACAAACTTGACATCTATCGCCGATAATGGATGATGACTCATTTTTAAAATCTTTCTAATCTCGATTAATTCAAACATATCATGTTGAATTTTCAATGCTTTCAATATGAATATATTTTTTGAAAATCTAGTAAGTTTCAATGTAAATCATGGACTAAAAATTGTTCACTAAATACCGTATTTTTTCGAAAAAACTCAAATTTTTATAATTTGCAATATGGGTATCGTACGACGCAAAAATTTGTATGATATGAAGCACACACAATTTGAATGTATGTACGAAGCATGCAAAACCCATATTGCATATTTTGAAAATTAGAGTATTTTCGAAAAATTACGGTATTTAGTGAACAATTTTAAGTCCAAAAAAACTCTAATCAAATTTTAAAAATTTAGGTATTTTCGAAAAATACGGTAATTTGTGAATATTTTAGAATTTAAAAAAAACTCGAATAAATTGGAAAAGCATACAAGATATCTATTCGTTTACTACCCATATTGCAAATTATGAAAATTTTAATACTTTCGAAAAGTACGGTATTTTGTGAACAATTTAAGTATTTTCAAAAAAAAACTCGAATAAATTGAAAAAGCATTCAAAATATCAATTCGTTTACTACCCATATTGCAAATTATGAAAATTTTAGTACTTTCGAAAAAGTACGGTATTTTGTGAACAATTTTAGTATTTTCAAAAAAACTCGAATAAATTGAAAAAGCATTCAAAATTTCAATTCGTTTAATATCCATCCAACTTACTACACAGCAAAAAATATCTGTGTAAAATCGCATGCAAAAGCATGCACATCACCTTTGTGAGCAAAAGCATGTAATATTGTATGAGAAAACGTGTACACAAAAAGCATGTACGGATGACATAAATGAGATTATGCACACCCCCAAAAATAACATCAATCTGGTGAAAGTCATATCCAGATTACCAAGTCCTCGTCCCAACCATCTCGGCTATCTCACCGCTGTGAGGTTGTCTGGATCAACACCGATGTAGCTGCAAGTTCCCCATACATCGTATACAGTTAATACAGCATACGACGTACGGGAAACCTACTGGTACATCGGCGTTGAACGCACTTATATCAAGACGGTGGGATAGCCGAGATGGTTGGGGCGCGGACTTGGTAATCTGGATATGATTCTCACTAGATTGATGTTTTTTTGGGGGTGTGCATAATTTTTTTTTTCATTCGTATATGCTTTTTGTGTACACGTTTTCTCATACAATATTACATGCTTTTGCTCACAAAGGTGATGTGCATGCTTTTGCATGCGATTTTACCATCGGATTTTTTGCTGTGTAGATTTTCAAAAAATATATTCTTATTGAAAGTATTAAAAATCTAACATGATATGGCTAAATTAATCGATCTTAGAAAGATTAAAAAATGATTTATCGTCCATAAACGGCGATAAGATTAACGCCGATAGAATTATCCGAATAATGATAACGATAGATTATCGTTATCGTCCCGACGACAACAAAAACCATTATCGTTTTCGTCAGACGATTATTTGTTTTATACGCTTAAAAAATTTAAAATTTGATTCAGCAAATCACTGTTAATTTTGTAGATATTTTAAAACGTACAAGTCATTAAATACGACACAGTTTAATATTTTTAAGTCCCTAATTCCAAATTTATCTAAACAATTCCTTACCATTTTTTGTTAGACCATGGGGTCATATCGGCCAAGTGTACGGATTTTTGCTCAGCAAGAGTTGGAAGCCTTACCTATGCTTTTATTCAACCTTGTTTAATCACGGTGTATTTTTCCAAGAATAATGGCCAAATATTGGTCAAATATATTTAGTTGGAGGCATATTCATGAGAAATTTGAGTGATATCAACATGAATGCACCGATCTTCAGTAACTTTTTTCCCATAAAATCGAAAAAAATCTTTGAAAAAAATTGCTCCAGACCCTCCGACGAAATATTTCGGTATGCTCCGCAAAATGTCGGGAAAGTGCTCTTCCTTCACGGTTCCAAATATCAGACATACTGAATTTTTGCCTTACTCACCTTACTGAGGAAAGGCTATAAAATCACTAGACAAATGCACTTCTTAGTTCGACTTCTTAGACCTAGCTTCACGTATACATATCGACTCAGCATCAAATTCTGAGCAAATGTCTGTGCGTGGCCATGTCTGTAAGTCCGTGCACCGAAAAATATGCACTCGATTATCTCCGGACAGGCTGAACCGATTTTGACCGTTTTGGGCTCATTCAATCCGTCTTGTGGTCCCATCAGACCCTAGTTAATATTATGAAGCTTAGAAAAGTACTTCAAAAGTTATGCTAAAAACACGATTTTGGCCAAAGTCCGGAAGGTTGTAAAAAGGGTGGTTTTTGTATGAAACTCCGTCTTGTTACACATTTTTAGAAAGACATTTAAAAGACCTTTCCAATGAGCCTAAAACACTGAAGATCTGGTAACCCTATCAGAATTTATGAGCACTTAAGTGCTTTTTGTACACTTTTTTGAGGCCGGATCTCAGATATTTCGATAAAAATGATGGTCAGGTCTGTTATGAAACCCATCGTTAGTTGGGTAATTGGAATACATTTCAAATGAGCCTAAAACACTGAAGATCTGATAACCCTATAAGAAGTTATGAGCACTTAAGTGATACTTTAGTACTTGTGAAAAGCCGGATTTTTGACATTTTAATTGCAAATGATGTCCGGATTAATCATGCAACCCATCGTTGGATGCGTATTCAAAATACGTATCCAACGCGCCAAAAATATGAAAGATCTGACAAACCTATGCAATGTTTTGACCACTTAAGTGTTAATCATACACTTTTTTGAAGCCGGATCTCAGATATTTTGATGAAAATGAAGGTTGGTTGAATTTGGTTGCCGGAGTCCCGAGTTATAATTAACCCACCGGAGGTCACGTACGTGTACTTTGTACACAGTTTGTAAGGGCACTTGTAAGAAAGGCGAAAACACGCGAGTTCCCGAAGGTTAAAAATGTTCACGGTAGTCGCATGTACTTGTGTCAAACGCGTTCGGACCTGAAATCCCTTTGGCCAATTGTCGCACTTACAGCAACTTTCAGGGTGTGCCAAGATAGCACGACAAGTTTGAAACTTTTTTCATGTGAAGAGTGATAACAATGCACGGTGATTTTTTTTTAATATCTCAGGATTGAAATCGAATTTTGGGGATCTGTGAAGGTCAAAAGGTGAGAGCTGCGAGCTGCACAAAATGGCGTTCTTAACTCAATTTGGCCCAAAATCTCAATTCCTCCTTAATTTTTTTCGATTTTTCTGCTGACATGAAATGCTGACCAATTTTGTTATGTTTTGGCAAAAAAAAAAAAAAATGCCCAGGGAATAATGTTCAGGGAAGGGAGCTCGTGCGAATGCAAATGGGTGAGGTTATGGTTTCCCGGTATAGGGATTCTATTTCCACGAATCATAAACACACTTGATGAGTCGAAAACTTGATTTCAAGCGTGTACACATGCGAAAAGGATTTAATTTCTAGCTGAAATGAGAAGCATTGCAAATGTATTATTTTTCATTTTGGGCATAATTAACACTGGAACGCCCAACGCATGTCCAACTTACACGGACGCCCAAGCCTCCCAAAAAAGTTGGAACGGTAACTTCAACTCGCTGGTTCTCGGGCATTACTCAACCAATCGGGACGATTCTTTTTTCCAGTGATTTGTAAGAATGTATAGATGATCCTAAAATTTGGAAGAACTTGATTTGAACAAATCTGTAATTTCTGCGACAGAAAACATCGTTCCAACTTTTTTAAAACGACTGCCTCCGCGGAATTTTTGACGATTTTTTTTTTCACGCAAAAAAAAAAGTTGGAACGATGTTTTTGCTCGCAAAAATTACAGATTTGATCAAATTAAGTTCTGCAAAGTTCTAAAATCATCTAGACATCCTAACAAATCACTGGAAAGAAGAATCATCTTGATTGGTTGAGTTATGCCCAAGAACCAGCGAGTTGAAGTTACCGTTCCAACTTTTTTGGAGCCTTGGGCGTTGGAATGTTAAGCACGGTGTACGCACGCTCTTACCCCTTTGCTTAAAATATTCTTTCCGTGCTGAACATTTTCGGTTCTAATTCAATTAAATTTCAGCCCAAATAACATTGTATGGGCCTCATTCGATTCGATTTGTGCTGAGGCCTAGAAATTTGAGTAATAAAAACTATTTGCTAATTTTTTAATTTGAAATGATGAACTTAATTGTATTAAAATACATCATCATTCGCAGGGATAGATTTTGATAAATTCCAGCGAAACAGATTTTCGACATTTTATAAGCCATTTCTGTAACACATCCTAATTTAATCATTTCTGTATTATTATTTTTACAGACTCACCTGGCTCATCTCGCAAGGCGGAAGCGCGTCGGATGTCTTTCAGTGCCACTCGAGCACGATGCTGAGCTACCAGAAAAACTGCGACATTTGGTAGATATCGGCCACGTCGTAGTGCACCAACAGTTAAAAGTGTCGGGGGCTTAGCCACGTAGAGGACCGGTGCGTGTGTGAGTGTGTGTGATATAAAAGTTTAAAAGTTTTTTTTTAGATTTTTCGCGAATAAGGTGTTGTGTTTCGACATTCGAACCACTGGATTCTAGGAATCCCTTAGAGAAAAAAAAACGCTTCAAATGATTAGTTTTATATACACATTAGTAGGCAGAGTAAGTTGCTGTTGATACAAGATGCTATTAGAGGACGATGTTAGGATGTTAACTAAAAGATTTATTAATCTAATAGAGTAAACAGTGTGATTCGGGAGGTTGTACACGACAAGATTCATCCCCACCTATAATCTTCTGAGACTTGAGTCAACGCAGCAAATCATCGGCAAATGCTCCATTTAGATAAAATTAGGTGCTTTTTAGGTAAAATGTTGAGCATAATCCACCGCCCATTATCACCTTCCCCTCCCCGCAAAGTGAAGGTAATTGTTGAGTCAATTAAGAACGGGAAAAGTAGCTTCTAAAATGGCGATAAATGTAAGACACTTTACTAGTAGCAACTACCAAGACAATGTTAGCTAGTTTTAGGTAAAAACCCTGCTCCCCCTCGACACTCTTCCCGTGCTTGTTAGAGTTGGTGAAATTTACTTATCGTTTGATGCTCGTTAGAAGCAAGCTCTATTTTAAGTGGGTTTTAACTGTGACAATAGCATTTGAAATAGAATATGTTAAATGTTGACAAGAAAAGTGCTAAAATCGAATCAGAGTTGAAAGTTTGAAAATGTTTCGAAGGGAGGAAGATTGAAAAAAACTGATATTTTAGAATATGAACATCAAAATCAAATTCCTATAAATTACAAACGATTATGAGTAGCGAATAAACGGTGTAAAATTGCGAAAGTTTAGCTTAGTAATAAACATAAAGTGTCCCTTAAATCAAAAGAAAAAAAACCGTTAAGTATTACCGAAAATAAGTCGTTGAAACTCATTGGAACTGAGCGAAAAAAGCAAGATATTAAAAAAAAAACGTTTTATTTTCGATCTGGCGATTTGATGATTCGAAAGTCCCCGCGTAGAAAAAGAAACTTAAATTAACATCTAGCGATTAAGTAGTAGTTATTGCTCTCCCCCCGAGATTAGTGAGAACTAGGCTGTAAGGCGGTCTCTCGTTGAGATTTGAACAAATAAACTGTTATAGAGTGATGCTGGCGCAGAAATCAAATTAGTAGACAACGTCCAAAAAAAAAAAAACAATTAAAAACTCAAAAAAAGGTGATGAACAGATAAGTTTTTAGGTGAAACAAAAAATCACTGGTAGTGCCAAAACACTGGGGACCGTTCGAAGAGATGGTAGTGTACTATAGGAATAAATCGATAGAGTGATCAAATCGTAATCGTAAAGTATGTATTATTTTTCCTAGTTGAGACGAAGGGCGATGAAATTAGAAGAAAAAAAACTATGAACGGTGAATCTTCCAGCGTAGGGAACAACAGCCGGTATTGTGAGAGGAAGGGTAGTTTTAAGAATTGAATGACAGCAATAAATATACTGAGAACAATAGTGTAACTATTCTGTTGGTTTGATGTTATTGAGAAATCCATTATGCGGTTTTGAGTACTCACAGTGAAAAAAAAATCAAAACCAAAAACAAAACCAAAATCAAAATCAAAACCACAACAGAAATTCCAGAGTTTTTTTTAGCTATTTTTTTTTTGCTTTTTGGGTGCTTTTAAAACCACCTTGAGTCAAGGGGGTGTTCAAAAACATATGAAGGCAAAAAAATGTGTTTATTGAGTCTTTTCGAAAACCCATTTCAAATACACCAGCTTTTCATTCTCAGCAGTCTGTGATGATCAAACTTGCAAGTCCCTTGATGACGTAGAAGTCATGAGCACGCATGACCATTTTTGAAAATTTCTTACAAATTTGCATTGCATAACATTGCAGATTGGATCTATGGTTCCGAAAAACATCCTTCCATGTAGAAACAACAGGAATATGTGGTCAAAATAGAGTTGTTTGATACCTTTGGGAAATTTTGGGTCTTGGAATGTTTTTCCATGAAATTTAAAAAAAAAGTTACTAAATCCACCTTTATGTGTTGGTGCCTTCCTCTCATTTATATACAGTGCCATCCCGTTTTTTTACAACACGATTTTTTCAATCATTTGTGCTTACCAAAAAACAACGTCAAGTTTTAAATTGTTCGTTATAGAGCTTTATGACGTTTCGCGTACGCACACTATCGCACCATTTGATTTTGCTGGCCGACAAAATTTAACCTCACTTTATTTTCGTGTACGTACACGCAATACATACGCACGTAGATTACTCTATTGTTCGAAGTTTTAGATTGGTATTCGATCAATGATAAACACTGGAACGCCCAACGCATGTCCAACTTACATGGAGGCCCAAGCCTTCCAAAAAAGGTGGAACGGTAACTTCAACTCGCTGGTTCTCGGGCATTACTCAACCAATTGGGACGATTCTTGTTTCCAGTGATTTGTAAGAATGTCTAGATGACCCTAAAATTTTGCAGAACGTGGTTTGAACAAATCTGTAATTTCTGCGACCGAAAACATCGTTCCACCTTTTTTAAAACGACTGCCTCCGCGGAATTTTGGCGAATTTTTTTTTTAACACGCGAAAAAAAAGTTGGAACGATGTTTTTGATCGCAAAATTACAGATTAGATCAAATTAAGTTCTGCAAAGTTCTAGAATCATCTAGACATCCTAACAAACCACTGGAAAGAAGATTCATCATGCTTGGTTGAGTTATGCCCGATAACCATTGAGTTGAAGTTACCGTTCCAACTGTTTTGGAGCCTTGGGCGTTGGAATGTTAAGAGGAAAAATGAAGTTAGTCTGATTCAACTGTCATTTTTGACAAGAGGAAATTTGTGGAACAGTCGTGTTGCCAAAAACGGGCTGGCACTGTAGTAATTTCGTCTGAAATAGAAATTCTACAATTTCAAAAAAATTGCAGACTTTTTGTTATGAAAAGTCAGGAAGAAAGTGGCAACCCTCTACACGGCTCTTTCGAGGCTATCAGACCTACAGATTGTCAGGGGAAACATATTGGTCGATGCAAAATAAATCGGCACTGGTAAAGTTTGTTTTGCGCTTGCAACATTGCCAGTTTTGCTGGGCGTAAAGGGCGGTTTGTGTCCAGCGCGTTTGGATCTGTCAAACATCGACCAATCTGTTTCCCTTGACAATCTGGCACCAGACCCGGTCATGTGAGCAGGCATGCCAGATTTTGCAGATTTTCGAGCACATCACAAAAACGCAAATGAGTTTAACTTGATGGCAAAATAATATTTTTAAAATCTGTTTTTGGCAAAAAAAAGCTAAACATTGTTATCTTTTTTCGTGAGTAATTCATTTAATTAAAAAATATCGAATAACATGGCAAAACAATATGTTTGAGCATTGAGCCTGTGCTCAAAAATCTTCAAATGTGGCATCCCTGCATTAGAGGATGTTTTGTAGTGGTCCTTTTTTGTAGTGGTCTTAATAGATTTTCAATCATAACTATTGAACAACTAAAGGCAACATTACGATTTTCAATACCAACCTGTAGGTCCCGAAACTTAATAGATTAGACCACATCCGGACAAAATTCGTTCAACCAAAGCTGATTCTGAGTCGATAAGTATAAATGAAATTGGGTCTAGGAGATCAAATTAAAAAGTTCATTTTTCGGGTAAAAAAATACGTCAAATTCTCGACTGTTTATAAAATTGAACATCTTACATCAAAAGTGAATCAAATTTATTTATAATGCTTATTGCGCGTATTCCCGAAAAAGACACGCGGCATACCAGCCTCGAAACGACGCGCCGCACTTTCGGCAAATGCGCGCTGTCAAATCCCATACTGCACGTTTTGTTTTTGTTGATCTTCTTCTTCGAATTGCATGGCCGGGTATGTTTTTATAGCACCAAAAGTGCAGAAAATCGCTGGCAACAGTGTCCGCGGCACATTCTGAAATGCCGCGCGGCGTGTACCTTTGAGAGAAACGGACAATACTATTATAGTTTTCGTCTGACAACCGGAGAAAGCGGTTGTTTTTTCGGCTGTTTTCGTGGCGCGGCAAAGTGCTTACGGATGGAGGTGGAAGAATCCTCCGATGGGGACGAGTTTCGTTCCGTAAACGGAACGGGGAAGCGGAGCAAAACCAGCGACGGAGCCGTTGTCGGGAATGGCCCAGAGGAAAATCTTCTCAACAACAACAAGTTCAGCCCGCTGGCGGCTTCTCAACAACAACAACAATAACAATGGTAACCCAGCCGGGAAAGGAAGCGTCTCACCGGTTCCAGTGGTTCCAGTGGCCAAGAAACCACCTCCTCTGGTGGTAAAGAATACGAGCTACGCCAAGCTGAGAAGTATACTGTCGTCGTCACAACCAAGCCAACTTACAAGCTGACTCCGTTTGGGATCAAATTGCTGTGTATCTCCGAGGAGCGTTTTCAAACCGCGCGGGCTCACTTAATTGCGAACAAAGTGGAGTTCTATACCCACGAGAAACGAAGCGAGCGGCAACTCCGCGTCGTCAGAGGACTACAACCGGCTTCACCTGAATACGTCAAGAAGAACCTCAAGGAATCGCACAACCTGGATGCTGTGGAGGTGCACGCCATTAAGGCTTCATCCATAAAGTACGTCAGGCTAAAATCAGCCAAAATTTACCCCCCCTTCCTCCCTTTGTCACGCTTTTCCTAGACTTATAACATGCAATGTCACACTTGCTCAGACCCCCCCTCCCCCCCTAGAGCGTGACATACTTTATGGATAACGCCTAAGAGGAAAGCAGAGTTCGCCTCCTCGGAGGAAACCCCGTACATTGTTACGTTCCCCAAGGGGTACACCAACCTCAAGCAGCTGAGTGAAATCAAGCGCTTGAGAAAATTTCACATCCGGTGGGAGGCCTAACGGAACAAGCGACCGAACGTGACCCAGTGCAGGAACTGCTTGCAGCTGGGTCATGGAAACAGGAACTGCCACCTGAAGGGGAGGTGCAACAACTGTGGGGGTCCCCACAAGACGGACGAGTGCGAAGTCCAGGAAGCCCAGCCAAAGCGGTGTGCCAACTGCTCTGGAGCCCACGAAGCTACAGACCGCAGCTGCCCCAAGCGTGCGGATTCCCTCCGCTGCCAAGGGGCAGTTGCGGACGGAAAATCGAAGGGTCGCCCTCGACCCGCAGGAAGCAGCCAAAGTGGCTCCTGAGACGGTGCACTATGGGGTATTTCCATATAAGCGAGCGGCCAAAAATATTTGTTTGCTTTTTTGTGACTTTTTTGTGTTGTTTGTACTTAGTAGGGGAAAATGGGGCAAGTGTAACAAGCTAAGGAAATGCTCGTTATAACCCATTAAAAAGTAAAAAAATCTGTCGGATTTTATTATAATCATCTTATTCTAGGTCTTGACTAAGACTTTGTTTAAACAAGTTTTTTAAAAATCCTGTTTTTTAATGTGAAAAATTGATTTTAATTTTTTTGATTTTCCGTACGTTCTACTCAACTAGTGGGGCAAGACGAGCAACCCGTTGGGGTAAGAGGAACAATGCATGAAAAAATATGGTAATTTGCTAACAATTGAACTGTTATCACTTAAATACATCAGATTAGAATGTTTTTGAATGGTTTCTTCCATTTTTAGATTAAATAATAATATTTTACTAAAAATTTTATCGTTTTTATGAAAAAAATACTACTTCGATGATAAATAGTAAATTTTTCATAATATCACTATACTTTGTATGTACAATTTTTTTCAACGATTGTTTATCAGTTTTTAAGTACTTTCATGTATATATTTCCCAATAAAATATGTTGTTGCAGCAATTTGTAATTTTTTCCATTCTAAAAATCCATATGGTACACTTGCCCCACCTGAACAAGATTTTTTAAAAGCTCTCAACAAAAATAACCAAAAGTTAAATCATACTTTGTAATAGGTGCATGTCATTTGTAGGGAAACTACTGATCTAGGAAAAATAGCATTTTGATAAAATGAGCCATAAAACGAACCCTAAGCCTTATTTTGTACTTTCCAAATATTATAATAAAACAAAGGTTTCGAAAAAAACTACATTAAATCTTATGCCCCGTGGCGTTTACGTCATTTTGGCGGTTATGTGGTAGTAGAATCAGCTAATTGCATTGCTAGCAACAATTCCTCATACTGGAAATAATCAAAATTGTACAAATTACGGCCGTAGGAGCGATTGTTCCTCTTGCCCCATATGGTCGTCTTGCCCCACCTTCCCCTATAATGAAAACAAATGAATTTTGATATTTTTCCAAAAAAAAAGTTTAATTTTCGATTTTTTCATATATTTGAGGCCACATGCATTAAAGTGGTGAATTTTAATATTCTTGCTCTGTCTATTTGATGCACGGAATGGCGGTTTATGCTATGTTAAAGTTTCTGATTTACGTTCCATCTCCCTCCCCTTTTTCTTGAGTTAAAATACACCTCTCTTTGAAGACCCCCCCCCCTCCCCCTCCAACTAAAATTTAATTTTTGCGGTGTTTTAGAAGGTTTATTTTATGGAACATTGTATGGATTCTCGTCCACGTTTTTGGTTGATCCACTTGCAAATTTCACGTTTTCCACGATAAATTCTTCTAAATCAAAATCACTACGTGACCGATTGTCGTTAGATTACTTAAAATATGTACTTCTTCTATGGGCTTTTGTATACCTCGTTTTGAAGCTACAGAACAGCATGCGTAGTTTTTCCTCTGTGGTTTTTCCCTGAGTTGATCATGTGATGGTTCTGCAATGTTGTAATTCTTACAAATATACTCGAAAGCAGTTCTCACGTTTTCAGAATAGTGCTTCGTTATATCGTACAGGGACACTACGGTATTATTATCCATACTTTCAAAACAACACAACAACGAACTGATATAAATATACGACGAATCGTTTCTGTAAAATACTTAGAATAGGAATTTCTAATTTTATTAAACGTACCTAAGTACCAACAAAGTCATGAATATCAAATCAATTTAAAAACATACACAGCAGGTACGTCATTTCTGCCTCCGCAGGTAAATAATGTGATTTTAACCAAGCGTATACGCGAAACCATTAATTTTCTTGCATGAATCAAAATGTTCAAAATGGCATAACTCAAACAGTGCACATAAGTGCACTTTGAAATTTGGAGACAAGTTAGGACATGGTTCAAATTTTAAGCTGCAAAATTTTCAGATCGCACAAATGCACACAAAAAAAGTACTCCATTAACAAAGTTAAAAAAAAACTAAATTTTGAATAAAAATCCATCTTTTTTGATTTTTATTTTTTTTTTAGCCTTTAAAGGTGTGTTTTGTGAAATGTTATTGAAAAGTTGAATCAATTACCTTTCTGAATATATATAATGATGCAGGAAAAAATACATAAACAGCTACACAGTACAACTATGAAAAATAATTATTTTTATGTCAAAAAACATGTTTTTTCTTACCATTTTCGCCTTTGAAGGTCTGCAATTCAGTGAATTTTGAACCTACAACTTTCAAACTCCGGATTTTTCTTAGTTAGAATGTTTATTTTCGAAAAAAAATACCAAAAAAATAATTAGAGTATGTCGGTTTTTCGATTTATGGCCGCCTGAAACCTGGAGAACCTCTAACTTCAATGTCCGTTTTACCCCATTTCTCTTTGTCGTAGAGGGCTCATGTTTGGCACGAGTTCATCGCATGTATAGAAAAACAAACGCTGAAAGTTTCATCCAAATCGAAGCACCTCGATACGACCTGTTTCACATTGGCGAAAAACTCGCTCTTAAGTAGTAGTATTCAATTTAGGTATTTTTGTGAATTTAATACAAAATAATTGAGAAGTAGACTTTAAAAAACGGCTTGATCAAACTTTCTGAATAAACTAAGCTATTGCAAAATGTGATTTTTAAAACTTTTTCAAGTGTGCAGGTAATTCAGTGTCGATTTCTTAAACAAATTTATGTGTAATGAATATTTACATTGACAAAGATCAACATCACTCCAGTCAACGGTGGCCACACTGTCTTACCCTTTATTTCCAAGGACTTAACACCTTCCCCAGACTTGCAGCCAACATCAAGATCGGACGGTGCGAGTTCACTTTCCCCAAGAAAGAAGCGTTCATTTGTATTCTGCGCTTGATTGAAATCGGAAAATTTATTATTTCTTGCTGCTGCTGCTTCTGATGCTACTCCAGCTGCCGTCTATCTTTATTATTATTTGGCGAGGAAAATTTATTTTTCCCCCAGGCAACAGCAGCAACCGACACACAAACAGAAAACCCCCTCTTGAGGGTGGGGGATTGGGATTTAGGAAAGGGGTTTTCTCACCTGACTCGGTGTCAGCTACAGTCAAGTTGATTTTGTTCAACAGGGGGAGGTGGGTGAGAGATTCCCCGAAGGTAAGATGTTTTTGCATTAAAGCTGCTCTGAACTAGCAATCATCTGGAAAATTTGTAATCAATCAGTTGTTGGTTTCATCAATCAGTACTAATTCTAGGTTGCAACGAGGGTTCGTTTTGGTAAGCTGAGATTCTTAGGATAATTTGTGTCCACTTAAGTTCGCAATGATTCAAAGTAGAAATTAAGCTGAGAGACAAGCATTATAGTATGAGAATATTCCATTTCCATTGGCATTCTAAAACAGTTTAGTGTTCAACAAGTATCCAATTATACTCAATAATGGCAATTACCATGTACTTGAATCACCCTACTCAGCATCACTTCTCACTTGAATCTCACAATTCAAAGCACACATTTTCCAGAAAATCCATCCAATAGACAATCGACAAAGTGTGGTCCTTGTGCTAAATGCATCACGATTCCTGCCACTTCAAACCCATCAATGCCGTGAATTCAATGCTCAGTTTCCATCATCATCGCTATTTAGGGGTTTCCATCATCGGGAAATGTTTGTCTCTTAGTATTTAACCCTCTCACGCCCACTAGTTATCCTATTTTTTCACATCAAAATTCAATAACATAGCTGCGAAAAAAAAAATGAGAGAGACCTTTTTGTTCACTTACCAATAAACTATTCAACACACAATTTCTGTCGAAAACACTTTTTAAAAGCTGTAACTGAAAGTCAAAGTGCTGATGACACAACATTAGGAGCTTTTATGTCGGCCCTACTATTTTTAGGACCTTTATTTGGACATTCTCTTGCTATTTCACTAGTAAAAGTAGTACTTTTTGAACAAAAAAAACTCATTTCAAGACTATTTTATCCAGAGCAGCAAAACACTGCCTCCAAATTGCCAGTTCCATGATTGTGGGATGTTATTGTGTCTCCCACAATTGTGGAACACCTGAATTTAACTGGAGCAATTCTCTACCAAAACCGGAAATGGATTTTATTTGTATTTTTTGATTTGGCTCAAACTTTGTGGGGCCTTCCCTATGACCAAATAAGCTATTTTGTGTGATTGGTTCATCCATACAAGTCTCCATACAATTTTGGCTGCTGTTCATACAAAAATGGTATGTAAATATTCAAACAGCTGTAACTTTGGAGTGAATTTTCTGATCAATTTGGTGCCTTCGGCAAAGTTGTAGGTATTGTTGAGGACTTTTGAGAAAAAAATAGGTACACGGAAAAAAAAATTTGCACATTTTTTAATCAACATTTTTTTACTAAAACTCAATTTCCCAAAATACGTATTTTTTGATTTTTGAGATTTATTGATATGTTTTAGGGGACAAAAATCCGCAACTTTTGAGCCATAGAGAAACATGGTCAAAAAATCTGCCGCCGAGTTATAAATTTTTGAAAAAATATTGATTTTTTGGAAAAAATTGAAGTTTCATGCAAAAACGAGTTTTACATTATTTTTTAATGCAATATTGAATTTGCAATCGAAAAGTACTTTACAGATTTTTTGATAAAGGGCTCCGTTTTCAAGATATAACCACCGAAAGTTTGATTTTAGCGAAATATTTGCAGTTTTTCAATTTTTAAAAATAGTGACCATGAGTGACCATTTCTAAAAATATTTTTTTTGAAAAGTTCAGAAAATTTGCTATAAAATTGTCTAAGAGACATTGAAGATTGGACCTCGGGTTGCTGAGATAGAGCCGCTTTAAGAAAAAGAAACATTGAAGTTTTCTTAATCTCACCAAAACAACCCACCATTTTCTAATGATTATATCTCAGCAACTAATGATCCGATTATCAATGATAAAACATGAAAAATTCGTGAAATTTTCCGATCTTTTCGAAAAAAATATTTTGAAATTTTTTAAATCAAGACTAGCATTTTAAATGGGCGTAATATTCAATGTTTGGCCCTTTTAAAATGTTAGTCTTGATTTAAAAAATTTCAAAATATTTTTTTCGAAAAGATCGAAAAATTTCACGAATGTTTTATGTATTAACGGTGCACATCAACCAGAGCTTTTGCACCCAGATTTTTGTTACAGACATTTTAGTATCTTGAAAACAACGGGTACTATTGAAATATTTTTTTATTCATCCCCTAAAGTACTGTCCACAAAGTAATTTACAACAAAGTTTGACTAATTTTACAATCCCGTTATTGCAGGATTGGGTCCGTAAGTTTGACAATTTTGGAATAAGAAGACAACAACTTCCTTCGTTGCTGTGCACCCTTAATATTGATAATCGGACCATTAGTTGCTGAGATATCGTCATTAGAAAATGGTGGGTTTTTTTGGTGAGATTAAGAAAACTTCAATTTTCGTGTTTCTTTTTCTTAAAGCGGCTCTATCTCAGAAACCCGAGGTCCAATCTTCAATGTCTCTTAGACAATTGTATAGCAAATTTTCTGAACTTTAAAAAAAAAATATTTTTGGAAATGGTCACATATGGTCACTATTTTTAAAAATTGAAAAACTGCAAATATGTCGCTAAAATCAAACTTTCGGTGGTTATATCTTGAAAACGGAGCCCTTTATCAAAAAATCTGTAAAGTACTTTTCGATTGCAAATTCAATTTTGCATTAAAAAATAATGTAAAACTTGTTTTTGCATGAAACTTCGATTTTTTTCAAAAATCACTGTTTTTTTCAAAAATTCATAACTCGGCGGCAGATTTTTTGACCATGTTTCTCAATGGCTCAAAAGTTGCGGATTTTTGTCCCCTAAAACATATCAAAAAATATCGAAAATCAAAAAATACGTATTTTGGGAAATTGAGTTTTAGTGAAAGAAAAGTTGATTAAAAAATATGCAAATTTTTTTTTCCGTGTACCTATTTTTTTCTCAATAGTACTCAACAATACCTACAACTTTGCCGAAGACACCAAATTGATCAGAAAATTCACTCCAAAGTTACAGCTGTTTGAATATTTACATACCATTTTTGTATGGACAGCAGCCAAAATTGTATGAGACTTGTATGGGTGAACCAATGACACAAAATAGTTTATTTGGTCATAGGGAAGGCCCCTACAAAGTTAAAGTCAAATAAAAAAAATACAAAAAATAAAAATGGTCGAAATCGGCCGATTTCGTAGAGAGTTGCTTTGATATTTTCACAAAAAAATGTTATCAGACCATTCATAAAACATAACTAAGCTTGAATTTCGTTGTTTTCAGTGCCTGAAGTCATTATTTTGTAAAAATTATGTACTCATGGAGAGAACCAAAGTTTGTTTACATCCGTAAGAAAAAAGTGTTTCTTCAAAAACTTGATATAAAAGGTAAAATTTGCAGTTGTTCGATACAACATTCGAAAAATCACAAGAATAGCTTTCAAATGAAGGTAAATGCGAATCATTAACCCTCTACAACCTAACCCCGCCTTTAGACGGGCTTCGATCTAAAAAATCGCCAAAAATCAATTTTCCAACCGATTTTTGATCTCTAAAAAGCATTGGAAAGAAGAACTCTTAAAATTTTAGAAAATTTATGGGTTGGAAGTTTTACTTGTTTTATGTGACTTTGCCAATGTTTTTAAAAATGTCATTTTTTTAGGAGTCAACTTTGGCTATGTTTTTTAGTAACATTTTCTATATTTTCAGTAAAAAGAAGTATGCAGTAATTTTTGTAGTGACCCAGACTATGCCTCTACGCATTTTTTTGCAATTTAAATGATGATGGTGCTATTCTATAGCAGATAATGTGAAAAACATGCAAAAAATTGAAAAAGTGACTGTAAAAACGTGAAAAAATTAGATAGGCGAAATGTAATTATATTAGGTGGTTAAATAGGCCAAATACTACCAAAAACAAACATAAACTAAACAAGATAAATGCAAACTAAAATACTAAAAATAAAACAAGAAAAACATAAAACAAGAGAAGTAAAGTTTTTCGTAGAACACAAGTTGCTCAAAATGACCTCCTGAACACGGGAAAAATAAATATTTTCGAAAAAAAAAATTTGGGCAGTAGAGGGTTAAGTTCAATTATCGATTTGCTATGATTTTTTGAACATTGGCCGATCTGTAAACTGTTCCGAATATGAGGGATGACTGTATCACAAAATCTAATCAATGAAAGTTAATTATGTTGTTGTTGTCGTTGTGTTGGGGACGTGTTCAGCTAACTTTTTCGAAAATATATCGTTCCTAGAATAAAACCTGTTTGTTTGAAGGCTATTCAAAGTGAGTGCGTGGATTCAATTTTCATTTTTACCCCAGATTCTGCTTGTTAGTGGAAAAGCAATTAGTTGGGTAATTTTACGACGTATTAACCCTCTACAACCCAACCCCGCCTCTAGACGGGCTTCGATTTAAAAAATCGCCAAAAATCAATTTTTCAACCAATTTTTGATCTTCAAAAAGCATTGGAAAGAAGAACTTTTAAAATTTTGTAAAATTTTAGGGTTGGAAGTTTGACTTGTTTTATGTGACTTTGCCAATGTTTTTAAAAATGTAATCTTTTTAGGTGTCAACTTTGGCTGTGTTTTTATTAACATTTCCTATATTTTAAGTAAAAAGGAGTATGCAGTAATTTTTCTAGTGCCCCAGACTATGCCTCTACGCATTTATTTACAATTTAAATGATAATGGTTCCATTTAATAGCAGAAAATGTGAAAAACATGCAAAAAATTGAAAAAGTTACTGTAAAAACATGAAAAAATTAGATAGGCAAAATGTAATGATAGGAGGTGGTAGAGTAGGCCAAATACTACCAAAAACAAACATAAACTAAACAAGATAAATGCAAATTAAAATATTAAAAATGAAACAATAAAAACATAAAACAAGAGAAGTAAAGTTTTTCGTAGAACAAAAGTTGCTCAAAATGACCTCCTGAACACGGGAAAAATAAAAAATTTCGAAAAAAAAAATTGGGCAGTAGAGGGTTAATTAAATGCGGTAATGGAATTTCCACGAAATTAAAAATCACTTGTCCAATAGATGACCACACCGGTTTACTCGATAGATTCATTGGAAATGGCTCGTTGATATCAGGGAAACAGCACAGCAATTTGGAATAATTTATTGACAATCTAACGAAATGTCAATAAATTGAATCAAATTGAATTCCAGCTTTAATTTCAATTGTGAAAACTTATTGTAAGAAGTTTAAAATCAATGGAGCAAGTCTCCAAAATGGCCATCATTTATTGTATTTTTTTTTATTTGCATTAAACTTTGTTGAAGCCTTCCATGTGACCGAAGAAGCCATTTTGCGTCAATGCCCAATAAAACAATAGCATGCATAACAACTTCCATAACATTTTATTTAAAGCCATTTGCCTTTTATCGCCACCTGGTTTTATGTTCGAGACATAAAACCTTGTTAGAACCTAGGGTATATGACCCTATTTTGGGACTAGTACCTATTTTGGACCTATTTTTATTAATTGAGGTAGTTCAGGCTTTTACAGTAGGAATTTACTGAATCCAACGAACAGAAAGTGTAAGCAGGATTGTTTTGTATTTTACCTCTCCCAAAAATGTTAACATTTTTGATTATTTCCGCTTTTTCAGTTACTTTTTCCAATGCCATTCGTATTTCCTACCATTTTCCTAGCACATCGATTAGGTCCAAAAATTCTGGCCTCGTTGCTTATCAGATTTGGCTCGCGACATATTGAAGATTTTTTCTGTTTGCACTGACCTCAAGCAATTTCGTCCGGTTTTCGAGCAATGTAAGCGTTGTTTATTGAATTCTTTCATGTTTTTCGTCACTAAACCATAGAAATAACTATTCTATTATCGAAAAAAAACTCAATTCAAAATATTTTTTCAAATCAGCCTCGTTGGATCAGTTTTTGGAGCTACTTTGCCGTCGGTTCAAAGCTATCACCAACACATGTATAACAAGGTAGTGCCAGTTTTGTTTATCAATTTATTTAGATATTTCATTGAAATTAAAGGAACTAATTTAATTTAATATTTAAGATTGCATCTCTTTACTGTAATTATTTGAAAGAAATCTAAGCTTTGATAAGCAAATGATAAACAGAAACAATGAAAATATTTTTTTAAACGATAAAAATGCAAATTGATGGTAGAGATTTGGATGATTTTTAGGAACGATTGCAAAGTATCCCAAAATTTTAATTGATGTTGATTTATTTTTGTCTTAACATCATTATCACCAACTTAGCTGCATATATTTTTAATTTTTGCTTCAAAAAATGCAAACTGGCTACCCTGTTGGAATTGATGTGGAAACGATTGAAAAACCAAAAGGGCCTAGTTCATTAAATCGTCAACTGTCACTGTGACAGGCGCTGTCAACATTGCTTACGAGTGGTATTTGAAAAGGTCGTATGAATTTAATTCAAAAAATCTCGGGTGAGTTTTAAAAAGATCCTAAGCGCTAGTTGTAAACCAATAAATTTTTCGATCAGTTCTCGATCAATTCTCGATTAAATTTTCAAAAGGCCCTATCTGCATAGGAAACCCATTAGGGATAGGTTGTTTTGAAAATTTAATCTAGAATTTACGAATTATAAAACTAAAAAATGCTTTGAATTGTCATCTGCACGTCTTTTAAATGCTCTTTACTGTAAAACAAAGAAAATTTTGTTAGTTTCAGAGAGAAAAAAATATCAAATATTTGTCTATTAATCAGCTTTTATTGCTTATTGGTTGCGGTCAGGGTTGTTAAAATATCAAAATATCAGCTCTCAGCAACTACAATAATCCCGCCTCAATATTCATGCCTCAAATACAACTGCTCTTCTCTCCTTATTGAAACTCTCAGCGCCGAATATAGCCGAACACGTTTTCGTGTTTACACACTCGCGATTGACATTTTCCTCTTCTCTCTCATTCCCGCTTCCACGATCATTCTACCGCAACAGCTGGGAATCACTAGACACAAGAAGAGATCTCACAAGCTATAGTGACGGCCGCTATACTTTCGGATGTTTTTGGCGCAGAGACAATCAATTGATAGCTTTTCTATCACTCATTCGCAACACTGGTTGCGGCAAATGTCGTAATAAAACTATTAAGCAATCAAGATGCTACCATAAAACCTCAATCAAACTAGATGGTGGCTAGTTGGTTTAAAATGTTGCTTGGGTTATCACATTGCTCGTAACTGAAAATAGGATATTTTTTTCAGTGTGGTTCAGTGGATAATAGTAACCTGGATAGTTAACAAGCTTGCATCAATAACACGGACGAACGGACATGACACCACGAACAAATTTTGCCCATTTTTCTGAGGCAAAATTCAAATTCAAGCCGAATAAAAATACGTTAAAACCGCCTTGAAACACTAGCGCTGCCTGTGTGCGCATTGGCGAACTAATTTTGTTTTGGCATTATTCTATATTCAGTCAAAATGTAGTCATACTGCGGTGATTGAAAATTGCCTGTGTTTTACCCGCTACCAATGGTTTTACATTGCGCGCTGTTCTTTTTGCAGTGAACGGGAATTGTACAATTTAGATTGATACTAACAATACAATCTGGAGCGAATCAAGAAATTGTAAATAAATAAACAAAGCAAGCAAGATGTCGCCATGAAAAGGAGGGCGCCCAGCCTACGGAGCTCGAGTACTGGCCTCCAAATAGTCCCAAATAAAGAATCGGCTTTTATAGATTGCCAAGATGCTCGGCTGGCTGCACAAGGATACCGAACCGTTGTTCCGTCTGTGGAATCTGTTCTTGCAGATGCGTGAAAGTGAGATTTATAAAACGTTAATTTTTCTAAAGTTTTTATTATTTGCTCTAATTCGAATACGAACATCTTTTCCTTTTTGTTGTTTTTGTGTGTTTTTGTCGGGTTATGTTCAACTCGTCCTTGAAGTCCAACTAAATGTTGACGAAATCAGACGTTGAATGATCCGGTTCAGCCACGACGTGCTACTGGGTTTGCCTTTGAACACTTCTTTGCCAACCAGGGCGATTGAACTGTTCCGGTTGTCGGTCCATTTGAACTTATTGTCCAGTACTCACGAGGGCGCTCATCGTTCAACTCTACCTTGGCTAGTCCTAGTCGACGAACGTAGAAAGTTCCGGCCATAAATCTGGTGGTCCTCCTGCTTGTTTCAGCGTGACCCACATTTAAGGGAAAGGAGGAACAGCCAACAATACGCGCAAGCCCTCGCGTTTCGATCTGGTCGCCCCGAATCCGGAAATCTTCCGCAAAACAACTGAGCACTCCGCCCATGCCCGTTTGCAGGAGGCAGAGAAAATTTGATGACGGAAGATCCGTTCCGTATTATTTCGTTCTTGGAAGACGGTGAACCTTCACTCGAGTGTGCAATTTCACGCAAACTGTAGATTTCAAAACGTTTTATCAACCGACGAGCCAAACGCAAAACAGCGATCTGTCAACTAGAGCAAACTGTCAAATTTTGTTTTGACATAAGCGTTGGCGCTGTGAAGGCCGGCAAAAAAAATAAATTAGAACAAGAAAAAGAAGACCTGCTTCAAAATCCAAACGCTGGTGTCATGTCCGTTCGTCCGTGAAAAAGCTATCTGTCAACTAGAGCAAACTGTCAAATTTTGTTTTGACATAAGCGTTCGCGCTGTGAAGGCCGGCAAGAAAATGAAAAACAACAAGAAAAAGAAGACCTGCTTCAAAATCCAAACGCTGGTGTCATGTCCGTTCGTCCGTGTCAATAATAAAACGAGCTCAATTAAAATGCTGTCAAAGACAAACTTATGGGAAATCGGACGAGCTTTTCGGTAAAAATATTTACGAAACTGAAAAATCAAGTCTGTCATACAGAAATGGCCAAAAACCCTGTTTTTTCAACATTTTTATTTTTAAACCGAAGTTAAATACAACCAGAATTGGATTTAGGGCAATGGTCAATAAGGAGACTTTAATGTGAAATTGTCTGTAAAATCAAATCCTGCGTACAGTTTTTAATAATTTGACGTCTAAACCACATTCAAAAAAACAATGTTGGTAAATGATATTTGTAGTTTTTTAAGAGAGACATCCCATCCTGCATTTTACGTGAGACTTTTTGTAACATCTTAGGCTATTTCCTTTAAAAAATTGAACGAAAAAAATCGTGACATCACCTTAAAATTGTACTTTTAATCTTCAATGTCGAAAAATCTCATAGTAGTGACGTGTATTTTTCTTTCCGTCCAATTTCCTACAAGTTTGTCTTCGACCACTTTTTGATACGATACAACGGCTTCGATACTGCACTATTTAAGATTTAAAATACGATATACAAAAATATTTAAAAAAAAATGATCTGACGCCCTCCTCAAATGTCATTCCAGAGTGAATAAAACGGGTATTCCATTTTACCAAATTCTGTTACATGTTATGCTGCTAGATAGTTTCAAAAAGGCGCATTCAATAAATGAAAAAATGAGAATTCCACGAATTTAAAATCGCCAGGCCAACAGATGGATAAATATAATCTGAAATTCGCTGGAAATGGCTCGTCAGTACCAGGGCATCCATGAGAATTATGAATGATGCAATTGAGTTTTCCCTCGAATTTATTGGGATGGAAATTGAGTGATTCAAATTGGATTTTTTCTCTGAATTAATGGAAGCTTCATATAATCAACAAAATTATTTGTAAGTCATGAGCCATCAATGTCCAACAATATCCAACTGATCCTTCACTCTAACTGAATTTCTTCCAGACGTTTGGCCACAATTTTCACGGAGCAAAACACTCGAGTGTATACTTTCCATTCACTGATGAAGTGCACTTAATATGGTTTATCCCTTCTTTCCCTGCTTACTTTTCCAAATGCAATGGGAAAGCTTTTTTTTTCTCCAAAAGTAAAAGCTGCTCTCACAGCTCAAGCCGCAGCGGAGTACTCTTGCAATTCAGAAATTTTTTTTCATGTTTCTGTTCTAGCTGTTCTGAGATGGAAAATCGTGAACGCAGAGCGTGCTTAATTGAAGCAAATATTGCTTCTGGAAAAGTTTTCATAGGAATACTGTTCAAGGGGATTGCATGGGAAAATAATTGTTGATTTGCGAATACATTTGCAAAATTTTACAAGTTTACTTGTTCATGTTGTTTCATGTGGTGGTTCAGGTATCGAACAATTTAAATTGCTTATATTTTTTTTGAAATTTATGCTTGGAAGATTAAATCAAATTCCCAACTAAAATTAGTTCACTTTCATCACTCAAGATAGCACGTGCCATCAACCAGGGTCATTCGCAATTCAATTTTCCTTCGTCAGAACCGTCCATCGACCCACAATGACCCCTCATTGCCAATCATCAATCGCACGAGAATAATTCTAATTGATCCAAATGGTTCTAATTTACGATTCCTTGCACCCAGATTCAATGGCAGAGGGGAATTTGTAGTAATGAAACATTATACTGTTTTTTTTTGCCATTTTACCGAATACAATCTTCTTTGAATGATGAAAATCTTCCTTAACGTTATTTTAGAAACTTGTTTGCCTTTCTTACTAAAGAAAGGTATAGGTTTTACTTTATGGCTGGACGTCATTTCCATCTTCGTAAATATTACGATTCAGCATGAATTTTCATCGGAAAAATCGTCAAAAAATCACACTGCATCAATTTTCGACACTATATCGATTCACCTTGACAGAACTCGTCTATCTCACACCCTCGAATTTCGAGAAAATAAATTCCGTGTAGTTCGAGTGATGTCCGTGTGTGGTAAAATTTTTGCAAAATTTTGTGTCGCGAAGTCCTCGGCTCCCCTATTTTCGATTTTGATTGTTCCAAGTGCATTTGAAAGCTGGTGTGCTGAACTCGGACCATTTTGAGGTCGAATTTAGAAATATCAATCTGTTTTCGGATGTGGCCAGACTATTCACTGAATTACACACTTTTCAAATGAAAATATGGTAAAAAAAAAATCATTTTCATTTACAACCTCCCAAATTTTCATCAAGCTTCATAATTTGGTTCTGGAGTTAGAGCCGTTTGATTAACCTACCATAAGAAAAAAAAAATCCCATAAAAAAGGTAAAAGCCCACCTGGTGAACTTCGCCAACATTTTTCGTTACTAATTTTATCCAAAATGTCTCTCTACATTCATAGTACAGACCATGAGTGAGCATCTGAAACAAATTTGACATCCATCGGCAATCCCGATCAATTTTTAGAACGATTTACTTTTTGCCTTTCTTACTAAAGAAAGATATAGGGTTTACCTTATGGCTGGACATCATTTTCATCTTCGTAAATATTACAATTCAGCATGAATTTTAATCGGAAAAATCGACAAAAAATCACACTGCATCGATTTTCGACGCGTCGTCGCCAAGTTGTCAAGTTGAGCTTCGATTACTGGCGCGAGAATGTTGACGCATATATTTTTTGTGGCTCGAGATATAATCGTTTTGTAGTAGCTTGTCTACCGATGTTTCCTACAACATTGAAGATATCGTAGCTTTAAGGTTTCTTTTGCCCTGTCCATCTGTGCATAAGTGTCCAATGTTTATGCAAAAACTTTTGTGACATAGGACATTTATCAAGCGAAAATCAATTTGTTTCCCATGTGCTCCTAAAATCGCCTAAAAGGAGACTTAATTTTTCCGTGATTTCGTAAGTTTATTTAACAGAGTACATTGGATTCCAATAGGAGCTTTCTAAGCTTTTAATCGTTTATATCGTTTTCAAAGTTTTCAATGTTCGCTTACGCCAATGGCTTTCTACCTAAGGTACTCGCAATTGAGTGTGTAGTGGTACGGTTTCAAATTAGCATTCTCTGACTCTGTCACTTTCACAGAAGCTGGATGGCAAACTTCCCTGCACCTTGCGGCACACGCGGTTCACTTGTACCTGATTTTTTGATATTTTAATTTCTTTTGGAAAACATATCATTTACAATTCTTTGCTTTCATCATAAGAATTTTTGTATCATTTTACTTTCTTTTGTGCTGACGTTATAAATAAACAAAGTCGATGTTATGAATGGAAAGAAGTTCCACCATTGTTATATTCTTTTGTAAGAAAGGCTCACCCCAGGTGGGATTAAATCGGGTTTTGTTATAAATAGGGCAACCAATTTTCCCGGGTTTTGAATTTCCCGGGAAACGGGAAACATATTTTTGGAATCCCGGGAATTCCCGGGATCCCGGGAAATTTTTTAATCAGTAATAAAATCTATGTTTCATTATATTTGTTATGTTTTCAAGCTTACAATCATAGAATAAGCTTAATAATATCAAATGGTGATAATCCTCACTTCAATATAAACAAAGACGACAGTTTTAAAATAGCCTAAAAGAAATTATTTTTTTTGTCTTTGTGTTTTTTTAAATTCCAGATGATATTTTTTTTTGATTTGCGAATCAAATTACATAATTCTTTTTTTTAAAAAAAGGTCCAATTAGCTTTTGTCTTCCATATGTTTATAGGACCCTTGAGCAGTTCTCTACGGAATCGATCTTTTTTCTTTAATTTTATTTTTTGTATTTTTTAATCCGGCTGAAACTTTTTTGGTGCCTTCGGTTTGCCCAAAGAAGCCATTTTGCATCATTAGTTTGTCCATATAATTTTCCATACAAATTTGGCAGCTGTCCATACAAAAATGATATAAGAAACTTCAAAAATCTGTATCTTTTGAAGGAATTTTTTGATCGATTTGGTGTCTTCGGCAAAGTTGTAGGTATGGATATGGACTACACTGAAAAAAAATGATACACCGTAAAAAAAAATTTTGGTGATTTTTAATTTAACTTTTTGTTACTAAAACTTGATTTGCAAAAAAACACTATTTTTTTTTTTATATGTTTTAGAGTACATAAATTGACAACTTTTCAGAAATTTCCAGAATGGGCAAAAAATCTTTGACCGAGTTTTGATTTTTTGAATCAATTCAGATTTTTTCAAAAAATCGAAATATTGGTCGCAAAAATGTTTCCACTTCATTTTTCGATGTAAAATTGAATTTGCAATCAAAAAGTACTCTAGTGAATTTTTGATATAGTGCACCGTTTTCAAGTTATAACCATTTTTAGGTAACTTTTTTGAAAATAGTCTCAGTTTTTCATTTTTTAAAATTAGTGCCCATGTTTGGCCACCTTTGAAAAAAATATTTTTGAAAAGCTGAGAAAATTCTCTAGATTTTGGTTTATTGAACTTTGTTGATACGACCCATAGTTGCTGAGATATTGCCATGCAAAGGTTAAAAAACAGGAAAATTGATGTTTTCTAAGTCTCACCCAAACAACCCACCATTTTCTAATGTCGATATCTCAGCAACTATAGATCCGATTTACAATGATAAAACATGAAACATTCGTGAAATTTTCCGATCTTTTCGAAAAAAATATTTTCAAAAATTTAAAATCAAGACTAACATTTCAAACGGGCCAAACATTCAATTTTACGCCCATTTAAAATGTTAGTCTTGATTTAAAATTTTTGAAAATATTTTTTTCGAAAAGATCGGAAAAATTCACGAATGTTTCATGTTTTAACATTGAAAATCGGATTTATAGTTGCTGAGAAATCGACATTAGAAAATGGCGGGTTGTGTGAGTGAGACTTAGAAAATATCAATTTTCCTGTTTTTTAACCTTTGCACACCTTTGACATGACTGAAACAGCTTAAAAAAATATTAAATATGTCTAAAAAACAAAAAAACGACAATAAATAAAATGGTACCAGTCAATGTAAAATTTTAGATAAGTTTTGAATTCATTGTTTTATGTAAAACATATTTTACAAATTATCTTAAAGTTACTACCGCCAACCGAGGGAAAATCAGAATCACAGTCTAAATAGGTACAGGAGATTTTAGAGCAATACATTTGGAAGCACAAATTGTTTTGTTCTGTTCCTGTTTTAACCGAAGTCATCTTTAATCGTTACATTTGTACTGCAATAGATGCCGGTGTTTGATTATAAATAATTTGGTATGAGATTGTTTTTTTTTTTCAAATTTAAAATCGAAAATATACGTAAATATATCCAGTCTTTAAAAAACTAAAATAAAAGAGAAAAAAATTTAAAGCACTGGGCATTTTGTAGACCTGTTAATTAAAATTTTAAAATGTTTTCCTAAAAAGCCAATTTAATGCTGAGATTTGCTGAATACAAATTTCAATTCATTGTTCATCATGTTCTACTATTTTCACAACCAAATCTGAATTTCCAGACCAAAATATGATATTTTTTTCAATTTCGGGAATTCCCGGGACAAATTATAGAAAATCCCGGGATTCGGGAATTCCCGGTTTTGGAAAAATCCCGGGTTTAGTGTCCCGGGAATTCCCGGGATGGACGCACTAGTTAGAAATATCAATTAAAACTGTTTAAGATTTACAGAAAAAAAAACGATTAGTAAAAGGACAGTCCTAAATGAAAAATGACACCAAAAAGTTGAGATTTTTTAAAGGTTAATAAAGGAAATTGCCGGTGTCATAAATCATTCAGCAATCAAAATTCTCATTTAATACCTCTCAGAGCTGGGATCTGAAATGGAACCAACTGAAAAAGAGGAAGGGGAAATACTTGTCCTTGCCCTGCTTTGGAGTGACCAGTTAGGACAGCACGTTGGCGGACCTGTTGCCACTGTTGGAACACCACCTTTTTAAGTCGACTGTGAAATAATTACTTCAAAATATTCAAAAGGATTTAACATATTTTTATTGCATTTGTTTTTGAATAAAAATCAATCAAATATATGGGTCATTCCACCTGAAGTGTGCAAGAAAAAATGCAAATTTGAAAATTACCATCTCCGATTCTGCTCAAATTTGGCAGAGCTGTTAAGACTATCAAAACATGCAAAAATCCCGAATTTCATCCAAATCGGACCACCCCCTCCATTTTTGTACCCTCCCAAAAAATCTTTTTGGCGATTTTTGAGCGAAACCCCTATCTCCAAACGACGATAACTCAGGAACCACAAATCTTAGAGGGTCGGTCTTAGACTCAATTTTGAAGGAAATTGGACGTAGAATCCATTTCCGCGATCAAAATTTAGATTAAAATATGTTTTCTACCTGTATTGCGCAATTGAAAACTTTAAATGGCCGTATCTCAAAACAGCCCTATTTATTTTTAAAATTTGACCTCACCATCGTATTCCCCGTCCGATTTTACATAAGAATCACCTATCGACAGAAAGGAACATGTTTCGTTCCAGAGATATCGAATTTTAAAGTTTTTAGTTTTTGAGATTACCTACATTAGCTTCATTCGCCGCATATGCTAGAAGCACTCAGAAGCGCTGTTCAATAACTGCTACCTGGTTATATATTGAATTAAGATTTCATCCCAAATAATCATTAGCAAATAAGGCAAAAATGTAATGTACACCACTGTAGGAAACTGCTGTATACGGCGAATTTGTGTGCTAGCCCACAGTACAAAGCAAGAACGACACGCAATACAGGGCAGAATGGAATTCCCGCAGAGCTAGCAGGAAATTGTAATTGATCTTGTAACTTAAGAAAAAGTGTACGATTCATTATCGTGTTAAAAATTGTGAATTAATATGAATAAAACTCTCGTGAAGCATGATTAAGGAGGAGGATTTCTGGAAAGTATAAAACTGGAAAAAGGTTAGAAAATCACAACGATTAATCTGATTTATTATCTAGTTGTGTTATTATTCAGTTGTGTTCATTTCGACACCGTCCGAACAATAATCTTTTTTTTGTTTGTCAATCATTTCGAAATTTTGGAAGACGATACAGCTGCTATCCACATGTATCAGAAGTATATGGTATTGCTTTTGAAATTAAATGTACCAGAATTTAAAAAAAAAATCATCAATTATTCTGATGAAACACATTATAAAAATCGGTTTAATATGATCAATCTTTCAAACCCTAAGGCAGAATTTGAGGTTTTTGCTGAATGGCACTATTTCGCTACCGCACATGGCAAAAGCTCTAGAACCCATGAGAATTATTTCATCTACTACAGCCAGCTCTACATTTGTTCTCGTTTCAAATAAAAGAAGAAATAAAAGAAATAATTTGAGAAAGGAGGAATTAGAAAAAATATGAAAATAATAGAATAATGATAAATTTTCGAAAATTGTATTGTAAAAACTCTGTAGCATTTGGAAATAAATATTAAAAGTTCAAATTTTACTTAATATGGTTTAATGACACTGAGATCAGGAAAAATAGTGCATTAAAAATTACCCAATAAATATTCCTTAAACAAAAAATAGATTGTTCAAGGTATTGATTATCTCAAACCCGTATAAAATTGAAAAAAATATTCATCTTACAGAACACCAGGTAGTTATTATTGATCAGCACGACTGAGTGCTTCTAGCAGATGCGGCGAGTGTAGATATTATAGGTAATTTCAAATACTTAAAACTTTATAATTCGATATCTCTGGAACGAAAAATATTCCTTTTTGTCGATAGGTGATTCTTATGTAAAATCGGACGGGGAATACGATGGTGAGGTCAAATTTAAAAAATAAATAGGGCTGTTTTGAGATACGGCCATTTAAAGTTTTCAATTGCGCAATACAGGTGAGCAGTTCTCTACGAAATCGGTCTTTTTTCTTTAATTTTAATTTTTGTATTTTTTAATCCGGCTGAAACTTTTTTGGTGCCTTCGGTATGCCCAAAGAAGCCATTTTGCATCATTAGTTTGTCCATATAATTTTCCATACAAATTTGGCAGCTGTTCATACAAAAATGATATGTGAAAATTCAAAAATCTGTATCTTTTGAAGGAATTTTTTGATCGAGTTGGTGTCTTCGGCAAAGTTGTAGGTATGGATATGGACTACACTGAAAAAAAATGCTACACGGTAAAAAAATTTTTGGTGATTTTTCATTTAACTTTTTGTCACTAAAACTTGATTTGCAAAAAAACACTATTTTTAATTTTTTTTATTTTTTGATATGTTTTAGAGGACATAAAATGCAAACTTTTCAGAAATTTCCAGAATGGGCAAAAAATCTTTGACCGAGTTATGATTTTTTGAATCAATACTGATTTTTTCAAAAAATCGAAATATCGGTCGCAAAAATTTTTCAACTTCATTTTTCGATGTAAAATCGAATTTGCAATCAAAAAGTACTCTAGTGAATTTTTGATAAAGTGCACCGTTTTCAAGTTATAGCCATTTTTAGGTAACTTTTTTGAAAATTGTCGCAGTTTTTCATTTTTTATAATTAGTGCCCATGTTTGCCCACCTTTGAAAAAAATATTTTTGAAAAGCTGAGAAAATTCTCTATATTTTGCTTTATTGAACTTTGTTGATGCGACCCATAGTTGCTGAGATATTGCTATGCAAAGGCTAAAAAACAGGAAAATTGATGTTTTCTAAGTCTCACCCAAACAACCCAACATTTTCTAATGTCGATATCTCAGCAACTATAGGTCCGATTTACAATGTTAAAACATGAAACATTCGTGAAATTTTCCAATCTTTTCGAAAAAAATATTTTCAAAAATTTAAAATCAAGACTAACATTTCAAATGGGCGTAATATTGAATGTTTGGCCCGTTTAAAATGTTAGTCTTGATTTTAAATTTTTGAAAATATTTTTTTCGAAAAGATCGGAAAATTTTTCGAATGTTTCATGTTTTAACATTGTAAATCGGAACTATAGTTGCTGAGATATCGACATTAGAAAATGGTGGGTTGTTTGGGTGAGACTTAGAAAACATCAATTTTCCTGTTTTTTAGCCTTTGCATAGCAATATCTCAGCAACTATGGGTCGCATCAACAAAGTTCAATAAAGCAAAATATAGAGAATTTTCTCAGCTTTTCAAAAATATTTTTTTCAAACGTGGGCAAACATGGGCACTAATTATAAAAAATGAAAAACTGCGACTATTTCCAAAAAAGTTACCTGAAAATGGCTATAACTTGAAAACGGTGCACTTTATCAAAAATTTACTAGAGTAGTTTTTGATTGCAAATTCGATTTTACATCGAAAAATGAAGTTGAAAAATTTTTGCGACCGATATTTCGATTTTTTGAAAAAATCAGTATTGATTCAAAAAATCATAACTCGGTCAAAGATTTTTTGCCCATTCTGGAAATTTCTGAAAAGTTGGCATTTTATGTCCTCTAAAACATATCAAAAAATAAAAAAAATTAAAAATAGTGTTTTTTTGCAAATCAAGTTTTAGTGACAAAAAGTTAAATGAAAAATCACCAAAATTTTTTTTACCGTGTATCTTTTTTTTTCAGTGTAGTCCATATCCATACCTACAACTTTGTCGAAGACACCAACTCGATCAAAAAATTCCTTCAAAAGATACAGATTTTTGAATTTTCACATATCATTTTTGTATGGACAGCCGCCAAATTTGTATGGAAAATTATATGGACAAACTAATGATGCAAAATGGCTTCTTTGGGCATACCGAAGGCACCAAAAAAGTTTCAGCCGGATTAAAAAATACAAAAAAAATCGAATGACCGAAAACTCAGAGAATTGCTCAGGTAGAAAACATATTTTAATCTAAATTTTGATCGCGGAAATGGATTCTACGTCCAATTTCCTTCAAAATTGAGTCTAAGACCGACCCTCTAAGATTTGTGGTTCCTGAGTTATCGTCGTTTGGAGATAGGGGTTTCGCTTAAAAATCGCCAAAAAGTCGATTTTTTGGGAGGGTACAAAAATGGAGGGGGTGGTCCGATTTGGATGAAATTCGGGATTTTTGCATGTTTTGATAGTCTTAACAGCTCTGCCAAATTTGAGCAGAATCGGAGATGGTAATTTTCAAATGGTGTTCCGCTTCAGGTGGAATGACCCATATGTAAAAAAAACTAACCTAATCCAATCAAAATGTACAAAATAGCTTCGTTTTAAAAATCACACGAAATATGCAAATTTCAGCCCACAAACAAATCGTTTTACGAGCCCTGTTTGGTTATTTTGAAGCACTCTCGTAAATTGAATTTATGATAAATGGGCAAAAAGCCACAGACCTATCCATTTAGTTTGCACGTGGTGGGAAAAAGTGTGCGACGGTGCCTCTGAAACAAACGCAAACGCATTTCTGATGCAAACATAAATTTATTAAAATAAATAAACTAACGACACACTGACCCTGCACCGACACCACAAACATGGCAATTACGGTCCCACCGGGGACAGTTCCGGAGGGAGCGCGAGATTCAATTAGCATACCCCACGGGACCAAAGTATACACCTGGTGGGAATGAGTGGGTCCTCAAACAGCTAAAAAACAAATTTGTGATGTTTTTTTCTTAGAAAAAATAAAATAAATTTTAATTTAAATAAATGCTTAAAATAAGTTAATTAATATTAAAATAAAAATATTTAAGGACCCAATTTTTTTAGATAATATGTCCTCGTGAGCGAAGTGGCGCCATCTGGTGTGTCGAACACTGAAATTAACAAACAACATGTGCAAGGCAACAGGAACGACCATTTACAGGCACATCAGCAGCCCTGCGGTCCTTTTTGGAGGGGAAAATTTTAGGCTGAAAGTGCCAATTGAACTTTGTGGTTAATTCGGGGGCATTGCATTAGCACTGCTTACTAAGCTGCTAAGGGTGCATTAAAATATTGCGTTGCACTAAATTTGACAGACTCCCTCCTGCGTTCAGATTCAGCATAGTTAATTATACAAAATTTCTCTTTGCCCAGACTGAGTAGCCGATCATACTCAAAATTATCACAGCAGTCGAACTCTCATCAATTATACAAAACATTATTAACCCTCTACTGCCCTATTTTTTTCGATTTTTATATTTTTCCCTTGTTCAGGAGGTCATTTTGAGCCATTTTTGTTCTACGAAAAACTTCACTTCTCTTATTTTATGTTTTTCTTGTTTTATTTTAAGTATTTCAATTTGCATTTATCTTGTTCAATTTATATCTGTTTTAAGTATTATCTGGCCTATTCTACCACCTCCTATCATTACACTTTGCCTATCTAATTTTTTCATGTTTTTACCGACACTTTTTCAATTTTTTGCTTGTTTTTCACATTTTCTGCTATAAAATGGCACCATTATTATTTAAATTTTAAACAAATGCGTAGGGGCATAGTCTGAGACACTTAAAAAAATACTGTATACTTCTTTTTACTTAAAATATAGGAAATGTTACTAAAAAAAACACAGCCAAAGTTGACCCCTAAAAAAATGACATTTTTAAAAACAAAAAAATGACATTTTTAAAAACAAAGTCATAAAAACAAGTAAAACTTCCAACCTATAAGTTTTCTAAAATTTTAAGAGTTCTTCTTTCGTATGCTATTTAAAGATCAAAAATTGGTTGAAAAATTGATTTTTGGCGATTTTTTAGATCGAAGCCCGCAGGGTTGTTAAAATATCAAAATATCAGCTATCAGCAACTACAATTATCCCGCCTGAATATTCATGGCTTAAATACAACTGCTCTTCTCTCCTTAATGAAACTCTCAGCGCCGAACATAGCCGAGCACGTTTTCGTGCTTACACACTCGCGATTGACATTTTCCTTTTCTCTCTCATTCCCGCTTCCACGATCATGCTACCGCAACAGCGTTTAACCACAAAACCAATTTCTAAAACGCAGTTTAACGGGACGTCATGCGTGGTCGGCTCCTAATCGCCATCTCGCGTGCTTTCATTGCAGTTTTCGGAGAGATTGAGAGACTCAGCGGTGAGAGCGCAGAGTCGAGGAAGGAAGGAGTGATAGAGAGAGAATGCCATCGCTGGGAATCACGAGACACAAGAAGAAATCTCACATGCTATAGTGACGGTCGATATACTCTCGGATGTTTTTGGTGCAGAGATAATCAATTGATAGCTTTTTTATCACTCATTTGCAGCACTGGAAGCCCGTCTAAAGGCGGGATTGGGTTGTAGAGGGTTAAAGGATACAAGTAGAGCGTACAATTTTTCGGGGTTACAAAATTCCCGGGAAATTCGAAATATATCGAAAATTATTCTGATCCTGCTTCTGATTTATATTTTGCAACAAAATTGTATAGAACAGCAACTGTTCAAAATGAGTGTGAGGATTAATTAATGCCTTGAATGCTTTAGAAAAAATCATACAACTTTATTAAAAAATACAATTTTTTAATTTCATTTGCTGTCTTTCAAATCGTACCATATCTAAAAATATCGCTTTTAATTTTTTTTTATTTGAGAAGTACTTTTCTTCAAATCAAAGTTTAAATCAGTGAGTAAAATCCACACTCCACAACCACAAAAATTCTTTTAACTTTGTCTCTGTGGTTATTTCGAAGAATTTAAGACTTTGATACATAAAGTAAAAAAAATAATAAAATCACGCAGAAATCAGGTTTTTTTTCATGGCAAACAACTCGTTCTAGAACAAGTCTTACTGGTTTCAGCTAAGGAATCAATGATTAAAATCATTGAGTTCATCTTAAAATGTAACTTTCCGTGCTTTTTTGCTTGAAAAACCATTCCATGAAATCACAACTTAAAGTTTTCAAATGTTTGAAGCGAGTTTTTGAAATATGTTTGAATATTTTTGGACACCTTTCATGCGATACGTAGTTGTTTTTAATGATTTTTTAGACTGATGCAAATATTTTAAAAAGTTTTATCCTCCCACCCCCTTCAAAAACGGTTCGAAAAAACAGAGGAAAAAAAATCTAAAAACTTCAACTCAATGTAATTTTAAGTGCAATCCGCTCAAAACAATTTAAATTTCATTCTTCTCAACTATGATCGTGGAAGAAGGGTTTTAATAATTTATTTTGAAATTATATTACAACGATTTTCGTAAAAAAAAAAGTTACCGAAAATAAAAAAGTTAGTTTTATTCACGGGGATGCTACGGCTGTCAGCTGCGAACAATGTCACTGAAACCTAAAAAGTACCAAAGTTTTGGTGTCCAGTGTCAAAATTATGGGGAGTAACATGACGAAAAGGGCGCAAAATCAAAATGGACGAAAATTCTTTTTTTTCGTAACTTTTTTCTTTTGTTAGGCGAAACTTTATTGAGTACTGTCATCTGGGGCTAATCGGGATACATGGGATGAATAGGGACAGTGGTTTTTGCAATGTTTTTTCACAATATTTGGATATTTTTATTGGTGTTGGTCAGAACAGACACAGAGCAACAAAATTAGTACATCGGTTTCTTAATTTGAACTTTTATGTGCTTCTTTCCATATTCAGACTGTCGTCTCGATTCACCCCAGTTGAAGGTAATTATAATAAAATTGTTTTCTTACTTGTGATTATTTCTTAGTATTATTTTATAATTATTTGTGAGACGTTATAAATAAGTAAAAAAGACATTTGTTCAAAAGTCTGTGTGGTCACATTTCAGAACAAGATGCGCTCAAGAATCACATAAATTTATTGATAAAACAGCGCCAGCGTACATTTGGTGGCGGCTTCAGCAAGCTACGTCAGTATCATGGGCCTGGTTTTATTCGATAAATAATATTTTTGATCACCCAGAGGTTGTCGGTGTGACGCGCTGGAGAAATGTCGTGTGTGATCTGCTGCTTGTTTTAATCGCGTTTTTAGTGCAAATTTGGGCGATCTGCCCTGCTATATTCGTGTCATTCGGTCGGTTGTGGTGGGCTTGTCGTGAAAGTGATGGAGTTTGCCGGTTTTCTTGGATATTATTCATTTTTTGAGCGATTTTGTTTGAGGTTTTTTGTGCAATTCAGGCTATATTTTTTTGGGACGCTCGTCGTACGTGAGAGAAGCGAGCATGATGGTGTTGGTGTGGCCGAGGCCCAGCACAGATGTGTTCAACTTGCATGCAAGTTCGGTGTGTGTAGTCGTGCTGAGAGATAGGCTAAGGAAGATTGAGTGTGTTGGCTTTTAAGCGGCAAAATGTGATGGTGTTGGTCAACCGATGACTCCAATCATCTGTGGGATCCGACGGGGACTCTGTGGTAGTGTACGGAATAGAGAGGTAGTAGTGGTATTTTTCTGACGTTGCGTGGCTTCGTTTTGTTTTGGATGGTGGTGTGCGGATAGGTGGTAGTGACTGCTTTTAGGTCTTTCACTGAAACGTCAAAAAAAGAGTGTGTTGCCAGATGAAGTGAATGCCTTCAGCTTTCAGATATTTCGGATGCTTCGTTACAAACATCTAGTTACAGCAATCGGTAAATTTTCTTTTTTTTTCTTTTTTTTTATGGTTTCAAATGCGATTTTTATTTCTTTGAACTTGTCGCGGTTAAACTGTTGGTATTTAGAATTAATACGCCACACAATCACTGTCCATTTTACAAGGATGTTCAGTATTTAATAGAATTTATGAGTCATATTTAAATTTAAACAATTTGAACGGGAGACCACTCAGAACTGAGTATTTTGAGTTTAAAGTTGAGAATTAAAATTTTGTTAGATTACAGTTTTATCTTTCCACAGCCGGCTGTCTAAGATAAAGCTTTTGAGTCGCACTAAATTTCAAAAAAACTAATCGGGAAATGTCTCATCAGCAGCATCCAATTGCATGCCTTGAGAATAATGTTCAATCCATATAAAATAACAACTTTCACTAAACTAAACGGGAACTGTCTCAACAGCAGCTTCCGATAGCTTGCCTTGAGAATAATATTTCATCCCTTAATATCATTTATGCCAATGGTGGTATCGCTTGCTTAGGGCGAATCCCAGTCCTTTACCTTTCACAACAACCAACTCCACGCGACACTTACGCAACCTTGTTGTTTAAATTCGATCAAATTTGGTCAAGCGGTCAATTTGATCGAGTTCCACAATAGGGTTGGGAAAAAGAGCCTGCGGTTTCGCTACCTTCTTCTAAGTAAGTCAAGCATCAACATTTCCCGTGCTCCTAATTCTTATTCCTCCCCGGTAAATGGTGGAGATGGGAGCGGCCGGCAATGGATGGCTCTCATGGTGCTGCCTGCCCTGTTCTGGTAGAATTGGTTTTAATCCCCTTTAATCAATTTCTATGCAACCTGGGCTGGACAATCATCACACATACATGACGAAATCCAGTGTGCAACCCGCTAAGATCACCATCTCCATGCGAATGCGAATGCGAATAAATAATATTTTTGATCACCCAACCCAATGATTCAGAAATAAATATTATCTGAAAATTAAAATGAACAAAATCAAATTAGTTTCTCTTGTAAATTTTCAAAATATTTGACCCAAAATTTTAGGAAAATGTATACTTCCGCTTGAATTCTGTGAATTCCCGGGTAATTTACAAACTACCCGGGAAACGAGATATATTATTTTCCAGGAAATCCCGGGAATTCCCGGGACGGGAAATTGGATTTTTATTGGGGCTGTTCGTGGAAAAGTGCTATGAAAATATTCAAAATTTGTTCGTCAAAAAGGAATTTCCTAAACGATTTGGTGTCTGGGACAAAATTGTAGGTTATGATTAGGACCGTCGCAAAAAAAAAAAAAAAACATCCAAACAAACTGTCAATGTTCGCATAAGTGTCCCATAGAAAAACAGAAAGCATTTTAACATGCACCGTTATAAAGTTACAGTGGACTCTCTTGGTCGATATTGAAGGGACCGTCGAGAACGGGAGATATCAAATTAAAGATTGAAAAATCAAAGCATGCTTCTTGAAGGGACTGAAAAAAATATTGACAGCTGGAGCAATATTGCTATCGGAAGATCGACAGCCAGAGAGTCGATTGTATTTGACATTGCTCAAATTTAAAAAAAATGACCATCCTCATCCTTCTCCCGGCTTTTGAATTTCCCGGGAAACGGGAAAAATATTTTTTTAAATCCCGGGAATTCCAGGGATCCCGGAATTTTTTGGAAACAGTCATAAAAATATTTTTTTTCATTATATTGGTTAATGTTTTTCAAGGTTAAAATCATAGAATAAGCTTAATACTATAATTGGTGGTAAACTTCAATCTAAACAAGGATAGCAGTTTTTAGATAGATCAAAAGAAATTGATTTTGTTTAGTTTTTTGTTGTGCTTTGCATTTTAAATCGATCGCAATTTTTAATCAATTGTGATTAAATTTATTAAATCTAGATATTTTTATTTATTTTTAATGTGGCTCGACTAGAAAAGCTTGGAAAATTTCTCTGAAAATGAATTAAAAAAACAAGACAACGACGACAACAAACAAAATGATACCAGCCTATGCAAATTTTTAGATAAATATAGAATTTCATGTTTTATTAAAACATATTTTATAAATAATCTTTATGTTACGCCTGCCAGGGGAAACCCGGGACTGCCGTCTGAGATTTTAGAGAAATAAATTTAGAAATCGGTGTATTATTTGTTTTGTTCTGTTCATATTTTAACGCATATCAATCAAATAAATCAAAATATTATGCAAACAATTTGGCCTGAACAGCTGTATTAATTTGATATATTTGTCCTGACTTGCCACAGATGCCGGTGTTTGATGAAAATAATTAAATAAGATATATTTTTTTAAATTCAAAATCATGATATAGGTAAAATATCCAGTCTTACCCAAAATATCTAAAATTAAATGGAAAAGTTTATTGCGCTGGGCATTTTGCGGATCTGTAAACTAAAATTTTAACAATTTTCCCTTACAAGCCAAATGAATGCTAAATATACGCCATTTTTTTTTATTCTTAACGATTACTAAGTATTCAACTGTTTATCTATTTCCACAACCAATTCTGAATTTCCAGACCAAAATTAGATTTTTTTTCAATTCCGGGAATTCCCAGGACAAAATATAAAAAAATCCTGGGATTCGGAAATTCCCGGGATGGACGCACTATATTTAATAATTTATTTATTTTGTTAAGATGATGATGAGGCCATTACAAACAGTTTTTTGATTTTTTTTCCTTTTACTCTGACTAAAGTTGTGGTAGGGAGGGAGGGGGTGGGGGGGGGTGGTATTCTTAGTATGATTATCAATGCATTTTAGATTTTTTCAGTTGATGAGACTATTATTTTTACTAATATTTTGAAGCATTTTGAAAACTTTTTTTTCCTCCTGATTTTTCAAACCAATTTTGAAAGGGGGTGACAAAAACTTTGAAAAATATTTGCAACGGCCTGAATTAATAAACAAAATTCTAGCTATGTTGATCAGACCTTGGATGCTGAGATACGGCTATCTTTAAGCAATCAGTTTTCAATTGGCATTATCTAGAAATCTGATGATTATTTTTATGATATAAAATATAATACCTTAATGAAATTTTCTGGAATAAACAAGTTTGTTTATTTTTTATTTTGAAATGACCGAACAATACGACTTATGCTCTGTTGATATTTTTTTCGTGATTTAAATGATTTATAAAATATTTAATTTTATATTAACGATCGGAAAATACAAGAGTTTAGAATTTGGAACTTTGAGCCTTTGTGACAGATCAGCAATTCTCTAGAAAATCGGCCTATTTCGACCTTTTTTTGTATTATTTGATTTGGCTCAAACTATGGCATCGATTTACCCATACAAGTCACCATACAATTTAGGCAGCTGTTCATACAAATATGGTATGTAAATATTCAGAAATCTGTAATTTTTCAAGGAATTTTTTGATCAATTTGGTGTCTTCGGCAAAGTTGTAGCTCTTGATGAGGACTATTCAGAAAACAACAGGTACACGGAAGAAAAAAATGCCGAATTTTTAATTAACTTTTTTTTTACAAAACATCAATTTAAGGGACACAACCGCAACTTTTAAGCCACAATATGGTCAACAAAATTATCAACGAGTATGATTTTTTGAAAAATGGTATATTTTGAAAAAAAAAACAAATTTAGGTAATTTTTTTTGTTTTATTGTGAAATTAAATTTGCAATCGAAAACTACCTCTCAGATTTTTTGATTAAGTGCACCGTTTTCCAGATATAGCCACTTAAAGTTTATGTTTAAGTGAGAAACATCCGTTATTTGTGTTTTAAAATAGTGCCCATAATTGTTCATTCTTAGTTGCTCAGATAGTGGCATTAGAAAATGTGGGAATGTTAGGAAAGTTATTTTTTGAATAGAACTTTTACCTCAGATAGGACGGTTCTTGAAAATATAAAACTACAGTTTAAAATAGAAGAAAATTTAGAAATAAATTTTGGAAATCGTCAACTGTTTGGTTTTTGGGGTTATTTCAAAGATAGCTGAAAAATAATGATCTGTTTTTACACAATTGGGTCCTAAAATGACGCTTAGATTGCTGATATTATTGTTTACAGCGATAAAGCTTATTTTTCTGAGTACAATGATCCTTTGTACAACCACAAAGAGTTTAAAATGGATTTTTAAATCAATTTTGAAAAATTAACCTCGCGGTATTTCTTGACAGAAAAGTTCCTACTTGACAGCTCGTTTCAAGGGGACCATAGTAGATCCATCGAAAAAATGTTGTCTTGTCATTATTATTTTTTTGCATTACAATGAAAAAAAGAGATCAGAAATGGTTTTTGATCGTGTTTGTTACCGTTGTACATAAAAATTTACATAGGGCTTTAGTACCCAATTGTGGGAGATACAATAACATCCAACAGTCATTTTGAAGGCAGTGCTTTGCTGCTCTGAATAAAACTAAAACTGACTAAAGTCTTAAAATCTTGCTTAAAATGCACAATTTCCAAATGTCTCCAAGTTATAAATTTTACAGAAATTGCTCCAGTAGGCTATAATTTAAAATAGTACATCTGTGACTTGTAAACAAACATTTATTTCACAAAACACAAAAAAACGTCATAAGCACGGTGATGTAAACTTGCCTCCCATCTCCATTGTACCGGCTGTGCAAACGATTCCAAGTAATAACAGGTGGAGAAATAATCCAAAACTAACTAGCATTCTCACAAACAGCCCAAAAATCCGTCCAAAACTCCATGACGAGGAAAACAACCCTTTATTGGTGCGGGAAGTTTTAATTAGGCCCCCAGAGGGTCAGTTTTAGCTGTAAACCGGTCTCTCCACCACTTACTACCGGTTGACAACTGGAAATTTCCGGTTCGACATTTGGCGTTGGAATTCCGTTGTTAAGAGTTTAACCAGGAGTTGATTTGTTTTTACCATAGTTTTTATTCATTGTTTCTACATTTAATTGATCCAACTCCGAACAAATCAATTCAATTTCCAGAACGTCACTCCTTGATCGGATTATTCGTCAACAGTTACCATCGTTAACTCGTCGTCCTTCGCCCTTCCCAGGAAACGCAATTGCAAATGGAATTAAATTGCATCGTGTGCCGTGTTTGCACTTTCTTCGAAACAGTGTGCTGCCAATAAACAACATCCGGGCGATTCCAGTAAGGTTGGTGCAGGACCGTACGAGATACGATTAGTTTCGAGTTGCCACACGCAATATGGGAGCGTATCGGGATTCGAACAGGTACGTAACGTTACGGATTGGAATTAGAATTGGCCGGGTAGGTCGTTAGTTAGGATTCGGGGCGATCTGCTCGGGACGAGGGTAAGATTAATATTTGGAGAGGTTTGATGATAGTTTTCATTTTGATTTAGGGATTCTTTAAAAATATAGTATTTTTCTACAATGTCAATGACAATGTTGAATTGTGTTTTTTGTTCACCAGTTCTTTGTTTTAATTTCAATAATAGGACTCGAGGTCTTTTAGACAAACGTTAGATATAAAGGTGTACTAATAATAATAACAATAATTTTTACCAATTTTTTTACAATTATTTTTTTAGCGGCCCATACAAAATTGTTACATAAATACACCCAAAGGAAAAATATATCACAAAATCTGCAACAGTGGATTTGCTGCAGAAAATGTCACATTTTATAACATTTTTTGCACCAAGCCCGTAGAACATTTTTGTCCGCCTGTAAACATTTCAGCGATCTGCAGTTCTCACCAACACATATAATCGTCCCCGAGGAACACTTCAAAGAGAAGAATATGTTGGTGCTCTTTCACTCACATTTCATCAAGCGTCCATGGCGCGGTGGTAGCGTGTCGGATCAATAACCAAGAAGTTGGTGGTTCAATCCTCGTTCTATCAAGGTTTTTTTTTGTGCAATACAACCAAAAAGCCGTCGGTAATGTCGATAATTGTCGGTAACTGGCAAAAATGTCATACCCCTATATCGCAAAAAAAGCATTAGGACAGTTTTCATGCAGATTCTGATATACTTTCATGCCGCCATGCATCACAATCATGTGATCGCCGTTTGGGTGTATAAATACAACCTACATACAAATATAAACATTGAAAATTTTTGCGAAAATTTCTGATCTTTTCAATAAAAATATTGCAAAAAAAATTATAACTCAGTCGAAAACATGAAATAAGGAAAGTTATCAATTTTAAGACCATTTCAAAAGACATGCTTGATTTTAAAATTTTGATATCTTTTTATTGAGAAGATCAGAAAATGTCGCTATGTTTCAACCTTTAACCACAGACAAACTGTCTGTGCTTTAACATTGAAAATCGAACCAATATTTTCCGAGATATCATCAGTTGAAAATTACAGGCTAATTAGGTGACACTAAGAGAAATTCATGCATCAATTCGAATTCTTTGTGAGGCTGTACCTCAGCAACTAATTGCCGATTGTCAAAATTCCAGATAAAAATTCATATGAAATTTTCTCAGCTTTTCAAAAATATGTTTTTTTTTAGTTTCTTTTCTTTCAAGAAGTATTTTTAAAATGTAAAAAAAAAGAAATCGAAAATAAATACCAAAAAGTGGCTTTAACTTCAAAACGGTACATTTTATTAAAAAATTGCAAAATAGATCTTGCTATAATTTTTTTATTGTAATTTTAGGTATTTTAAGATGACAACTTCAAGTAAAACAAATTAGAAAAATTGGAACCAATACTAAAATTTCAAATTTGCGAAATATTGAATGTTGAAATGTTTTAAAATGTTAGTCTTGATTCCAGAATTGATTTTTTTAATATCATAAAATTTCAAAAATGTTTCATTTTCAACATTGAAAATTTGACCATTAGTTACAGAGTATTAGAAAATGTGGAAATGTTTGGATGAGACTTGAAAACATTAATTTCTTGTTTCTTTTGTTAGCTGTATTTCAGCAACCAAAGGTCCAATTTTCCATGTCTTTTAGGCAATTTTATTGGAAATTTTCTGAACATTTCGAAAAAATATTTTCAGCAATGGACAATCAAAATCATGGACACTATTTTAAAAAAACTGGATTTTTTCAGTTAAAATTAAATTATAAGTGGCTATATCTTGAAAATGGTGCACTTTATCAAAAAATCTGTTTTAATGCAAAGTTGATTTTATATTAAAAACTGAATTAAAACAAATTTACTGAAATTTCAAAAAATATGGTCCATACTTCTCGATGGCTCAAAAGTTGCGGTTCCTCCTGAAATAAATAAAAAATAATCAAAAAATAAAAAATATTGATGCTGGGAAATTAGTTTTTTTTTTGTGAAAAAAAACATAATTTAAAAATCGGCATTTTTTTCCGTGTACCCCTTTTTTTAGTAGACTCATCAATACCGACAACTTTGCCGAAGACACCAAGTCGATCAAACAATTCCTTCAAAAGTAACAGATTTTTTCGAATATTTGCATACCCATTTTGTATGACCAGTCCCCAAAATTGTATGGATACTTGTATGGAAAAACTAAAGATGCAAAATGACTTCGTTTGACGAGAGCGTCCAATTTCCCGGGGTTACAAAATTCCCGGAAAACGAGAAATTTTCAACCATTTCCCGGGATATCCCGGGAATTCCCGGGAAATTTAAATTTATTGAAAATTGTTCTGATCTTGGTTCATATGAATATTTTACAACAGCGACTTTTTATAGGACAGTGACTTTTATGATTAAAATAAGTGTAAAGATCAATTAATAGCTTAACTGAATGTTAAACATCCTACAATTTCATGAAAATACATAATTTCAAATCGTACAATCAATCAAAAAATGATCTCTGGTAAATTTACTAAGATGTATTTATTTTATCAAAGTGTATGGACACATCCATTGGACAATGAGTAAAGTGAATCCATACTCCACAACCATAAAATTGCTTTTAAACTTGCTTCTGTGACAGGATGAAAGAGTATGATTAACATTAACATTGACACTTTAAATTTTAAATGAAAAAAAAAACAATCATTCAGAAATTATGTTTTTCATGACAAATTTCTTTTTCTAGAACAACTCATACTGGTTTCAGTTCATACACAAAACAGTAAAGCTTTTGTGTTTCCTTGAAAATCTAACCTCTCTTGTTTTCAAATATTTGCGGCAAGTTTTTAAAATATGTTTGCTTTCTTTAGGCACCTTTCAATAATACGATGCATGTAGTTTTTCAATGATTTTTAAAGTGGTTTTATTTGTCACCCAGCTTAATAAATGAATTCTCAAAGCACAAACATTCATTGATACCAATTCAATTTTCATTCAATTTGATCATGATCATGGTAAACAAAAACGTTAAAAAAAACTCAATTTTGCTTTGGCAGGAAGGTGTTAGATATCTTTTTTAATTGTAACAGTTTATTTTCAGTAAACGAAATCTATTTTCAGTTTTGAATGTTTCAGAAATAACATACCATGAAATTTTCTTACCATCTGATCAATTCAATATTAACAATAAATTGAATTGATTAAAATTCTTTTAAGTTCTTTCATATTTTTCTGCAAATTTTTAAAAATTGGTTCAAAAGAGTAAAGAAAATGTATAATTCCTCTAGAATTTTGGGAATTCCCGAGAAATTTACAAATTTTCCGGGAAACGGGAAATGTTTTGTTTCCGGGAAATCCCGGGGATTCCCGGAAAAAAAATTTCCCGTGACGGGAAATCGAACGCTCTACTTTTGACTTAGGAAATGCATAGACAAAGTTTCATTCAAATCCAAAAATTAAAATTAAAAGTTGCTTTAAAAATATTGCAAGATCGTAGAGAACTACCCAAGAGTGTTAGTACAATAACTTTGCTCAAGACAGAATCGATCAGACAGAAACTCACTTCATAAGGTACACATTTTCGAATAATACACCTTTTTGTATGGATTGCTGTCAAAATTGTATGGACGAAAAAAATATGCAAAATGCCTTCTTTGGTCTTTGGGAATGCCCACAAAAAGTTTCAGCCTAACAAATACAAAAGAAATCCATTTGCATTCCCATAATTTCGCAGCTGGCCAACGGGTATTGTATTGGACCAAACAACGACATTTTTGAGTTGTGAAAAAAAACTTGCGTTTCGGTAAAGATCTGATCATGAATGTTTCACAGAATCAAAGCTCAATAAATTTACTTTGTTGTGGTTGTAATGCACCGCTTCTACAATGTAAGCTTCACTGAACTCATGTGTAAAAAGTAAACATCCCTTGATACAGTCAACACCCCGCCTACATCGACTCTAGCCAAAGACAGTAACCCCACCGTACCGACCGGTGGCCCCAACACGTTGAACCGTTATGAACCTTCTCAGCAAATGTGTCCGTGTGCACAAATCCTCACACCCTTTTCTCCGTCGCACGTGTCTCGTTGCAGTTGCGCAAGATTTCTGTCGAATCTGGTTCTTTTCCTGGTGTATCCTTGCATGTGCTGCTGGCAGTTCCTAAACCGGACCTTCGAACCCTGGGACCGGCCGAGGCCCAAGTCCGAGGACGGCTTGGAGAACGAAACGGACCTGGACGAGTACGATCTTCGCCTGCAACGGCAGGGATTATTACGGGGTTCAACGTTGGTGCAGCGACAGGTGCAACTAACGACCATCAGCCCGACCCAGGCCAATACGACGAGCGGGAGCGGGAGTGAGGAGTTGGAAGAGGAGGATCCGGACTCGAAGCGTGGCAGAAGTGACGATGAGCTATCCAAACTGTTGACTCGGATTGGCGAGAGTGACCGGGAGGAGGAGGAGGACAGGTATCCGGGCCGGTACAGTAATACCGAGGACGAGGCCACCGACACCCGGTACGTGCTGAATGTGATGAACGAGAGTCGGAAATCGTTGCGAGCGGTGGTATGTTTGATTTTGAAATTACTTTTGTACTTCGGTGTGATTGCGAGATGTGTTTTGCTTGCATTGTTGTGATCGGAGTATATTTTTACAGTTTACATGAGAGTGTAACAAAAATGAATTTTTGGCGGGCATTCAGGGGTTTGTTCCGGTGGGCATACTGAGCCCAAATCCCAAATATGAGTAACAGGTGCTGGCGCTTTGCATTTGAGTTTTAAATGGGAATGAATTTGAAAAAATCATCATTTTGATTATTTCACTACTACACTTGCTGGTGTAACATCACACGTCGAAAAATGTCCTGTCACTTTTTGTAGGTAGATGGGCAATGTGTGTAAACAGAACTAAATAAATTAATTTAAGAAGTTTTAACAAGGAAATTCACAACAAATCTTCAGCTGATTGATTTTATTCCAGAAGTTCAGGAGCGATTTTCTTTTTGCGTGTTTCGCCTCCTATTTCTTTCGCGGGTGGAGAAAGTTTTTATTTTTATAATTTGTATGGAAATTTTGTTACGAATGGGAGGAGGGGCTCCAAAAAACCATTATTGTTGCGTTAAGTAATAAAAGAACGCTCCCTTGGTTAGTAAAAAATCTTTTGACAAGGTGGCCAACTTTTCGAAAAAATCTTGATTTTAAATAAGTGGAAACAAACATTATTTTACCTTATTTTAGATGTTAAACTAAAATTGCAATCGTACAGTTCTCCACATAACTTTTGATTTCATGCACCGTTTTTTAGTTATAGCCACCTAAAATTGTTTTTTTTTTTTTTGTTGATAAGGCCGTTGCAAATATTTTTCAAAGTTTATGTTTATTTCAGGGGCCAGATCTTAAATATTTTGATGACAATGTTGTCCGGATCTGTCATGCGACCCATCGTTGGATGGGTAATTAAAATTAATCCAAAAGATTGAAGATCTGACAACCCTATCAAAAGTTATGAGCACTTAAGTGTTCATTATACACTTTTTTGAAGCCGAATCTCAGATATTTTGATGCAAATGATGTCCTTGCGACCCATCGTTAGATGTGTAATCAAAAGACCTTTCCAATGAGTGCAATAGGATGAAAATCTGACAACCCTCTCAAGAGTATATTAATGTGAGGAAGGCAAGTTTGCGTTTTGATTTTTTTCTATTTGTTGAATGTTGTAGTGGCAGAAATCACCATCAATAGTTTTTTTTTATGAAAATCAGATGATTTAAGCATATAAATCTATCATTTAAAAGTTGTGTTTGATTTATCAGTTAAGTTTATCAAACATTAAACGATTTTTTTGTTAATATTTTAAGACTGAATTTGCAGAATGTATGACAAATGGTCGAAAGACATAAGGTCGAATGGACAAAAGGTCGAAAGTGGACAAAAGGTCAAATGGAAAAAAGGTCGAATCGACAAAACGTCGAAAGGACAAAAGGTCGAATTAAAAAAAAATTACAAAACAAAACTTTTGATTTGAGCCTAAAAAAAAAATAGTATTGATTTGAACGCTTTTATTTACTTTCACTTGTATAATGTTAAAAATTTAGAGTTCTTCTGAATATAAACTTACCCCCGGACTGTTGGTGACTTTTTGAAAGGGGGGGGGGGGTTAGGGGGGGTTTATCTTGAAAAATATAAATAAATACGATCGTTTTTTTTATATACACAGCTATGTTTTTGAGGTCAGATTTTTCTTAGGATCTTTTGTGACCATGAAAGAATGATTGCAAAAGGATAGGAAACCTCCAAAAATATTTAAAAAGCGAGACTTTTTCATTTTTAGAGACTATTTAAATTTGAAAGAATGTAAAAGTCTCTAAAATATTCCAACAATTTTTATAAATAAAAAAAAAACATACATATTTAAGAAAAAGTATTTAAGTACCGCTAGTTTTTGAAACAATGGAAAAATTCGACATTACGACAGTCAAGAATCAGTTTTTTTTAAATTAATTAAAACTTTAAAAAATATTTTAGAAGTCGAACTTTTTTTGGAAGAACTTACAAAAATATTACGACAAACAAGAAAATCAGAATTGTTTGTATGAAAAAAAAACAATTCCAGAATTTTTTAGAAGTTTATAATTATAATTATTTATTCTATTTTTTACATTCGACCTTTTGTCCTTTCGACGTTTGGTCCTTTCGACGTTTTGTCCATTCGACCTTTTGTCCACTTTCAACCTTTTGTCAATTCGACCTTATATCTTTCAACCTTTTGGCATTCGACCTTTCGTCCATTCGACCTTATGTCTTTCGACCTTTTGTCGCACATTCGAATTTGCAGTACCGTAAACTGGGGTGACTATGATAGCCCGGGGTGACTTTGATAGGTTTTTCAAATGCCCGTCAAATTAATATCTAAACATTTTTGAGAATTTTGAGTATGTAAGCATTAAGGGATAGCTTATTATCGAACATATATGCATAAATGAGACTGTTAGATTGGATGTATCAAAATAAGTGGCCAAATCAAATTTCTATCAATGTCACCCCGGGCTATCAAAGTCACCCCAGTTTACGGTATTCAAGATTCTAGCGTGACTTCACGGTCTCATTGACCCCCCCCCCTCTCCCCCCTCGTCACAATTTGTCACGCTTGCGAAAACCCCCCCTCCCCCCCCCCCCTAGAGCGTGACGTACTTTATGGATGAAGCCTTATGAGTTTATTTTAGTTTTTGCCTTCCTCACCTCACTGAGGCAAGGCTATAAAATCACTCGAAAAATGAACTTCTTAAATACAACTCCTAGATATACCTTCACGTATACCTATCGACTCAGAATCAAATTCTGAACAAATGTCTGTGGGGATGTGTGTAGACATGATTTTTTTTCCACACGATTATCTCAGAACTGGCTGAACCGATTTTGGCCGGATCCGCCTTATTCTGTTCGTTTTGGGGTCCCCTAAGACCCTATTAAATTTTATTCTGTTTAATGAAGTACTTTTAAAGTTATGCCAAGAAAAAGTTTTTTTGTAGCTACAAAAAAGGGTGATTTTTGCATAACCTCAAAGGCCGGATCTTTTTGCTTACGCGCGAGAGTCGCGCAGCATGCGTAGGAATTTTGGTTTGACCATGCGGGGGATTGGCAGCCACACCCCCTTGCATGCGTATCGCCCGGTTGCCACATTGCTTAAGCAGTGTCTGCGTCTCTTCTGGAAAAAATCTGTATTAATTATGTTGCTGCATCATTTTGTCTCGACAAAGATTTACACGAACTTTTTTCTGAAATATATAACTCATGGGACTTTTCTCCTTTATTTTGGAGAGTTGGTGAAAAAAAGAATTCAAAATTGCTGTTCAAGTAAAACCAATAATTATAAAAAATAAATGAAAAAAATAAAAAAAACTCTTAAATTAATTTGTAAATACAACCTAAAATACAACATGAATGCGAGGAAGGCACCAACCACCTTAAGGTGGATTAAGTAACGTTTTTTTGAGTAATCAATACCAAAAGATACCCAAATTGATAACTATGGATTTTTAAATAAACTTTTCAGAAGTAGGTACTCAGAATTTCCTTTTTAATGAAAACTATTTAAACTGAAATAAAATATTTTATAATGTTTTTTCAGATTTTACTTTAAAAAAAAAGTTATTTAAGATTAGCTTCGTTTTAGATGTTTTATTTGAATCCTAGATTTCTTATTGCGGATTTCAGCGAATTTTAGACAATCGTGCAACTTGTGGAAACCTCTCCAACAAAGTGCACACCTCAAACTACAGCAGAAAAAAACTGTCTAAGACACACACCCTAGTTTGAAACTGTTCTAAAGTGTTCGAAAGCAGCAAAGCTCAGTCGAGACACGCACCACTCTAGGCGAGCGGGGGGGAGAAGAGGTAGGATTTCAAGTGTGCAAATTTTTGGTGTGCAGATATGATTTGCAAGGGTGGATAGTTTGGTGCAAAGTGTGCAATAAGGTCAAATTCATAGAATATAGTGCAAGAAATACTCGTTGCCTTGGACTGTTGCTATTTGCAGCAGTTATTTTTCTGTACAAAATTATTTTAAATAACAGAATTTGTATTTATTCAAGCAATTTTTGAGAACCATAAACAGGGTGGGACCATTATGGACATTTGGTCTGAAATTTGTATGACCCAATCTCACCACCCAGACCCAATGTCAACCCTGATGACGGTACCGTGAAATCACCGTAAAATTCCGCTGTCTCGTTATTGGTATACCGTGAAATTATTTTTTGCCATGCTAAATCATTCAATTTTTTTTTTCGAAGGGATCAGAAAATTTCCTATAAATTTGCTTTAATGACATTTTGATGACATTGAAGATTTAACCAATGGCTGCTGCGATACAGCCTCTGAAAAATAGCATTACAAATGAGAGTTTCTGTTCATCGAAATATCGTACAATTTTTGAGAGACGATTACTTAGCAAATATGCGTTGTATTTTTAATGTCAAAAATATAAATAATGTGAAATTTTCTGATTCTTCCTTTGTGGTATTTTGTTTACATTTCGTGCTCTTGAATTTTTTTAATTCAAGCTTGAACATGAAAACGCGTTAGGTATTCTCGGAACGTCAAAAGCGACGTACGATCAAGGTATACAGATTATCTAACATAGAGTTTCTATTAGGGACCTGCATAGGGAAATGAAATGTTCTGGGAGAAAATTCAAACACCCAAAGTCATTCAAATTTAAGGTTGAAAAACTTATAGTTTTTCTTTGGTGATGGCACTTTTCTTGTACCGAACAAGCACAAACATACCAAAAACTACTAGATTATTGTCAACAAAAGCTTTACAATACTTGTGATTGTTATAAGTCTCGTTTTTTTGCCAAAATTATTTTAAATTGATTCCGACCTTGTTCTTGCATGATTTTGTTGTTACACTTCTGTTCAACACTCTACTGAAGACCAACTTAGAACGTCTGTTCCGGACGACGATCGGAAGACGAAAGAAAGCGACAATCGTACAAACTGATGTCACAATTCCTAGAATTCTGCTACGGGACCATCCACAAACCACGTGGACACCTTAGGGGGGGGGGGGGGGGGTTGGCGATTGTCCACGATCCTTACAAAAAAGTTTATTTTTGTATGGACAATTGTCCACGAGGGGGGGGGGGGGGGTAACAGATTCCCAAAAAAGTGTCCACGTGGTTTATGGATGGTCCCTACCTACAAACTTGAGACTTGCAATACTATTATACCATCCGAGGGGCACTACATTGAATCCATATTAAAACACAACATATTTTGTTACTATCAACTTTTTCCCACATTAATTTCCAAAATTGATTTCACTATGGCTAACCGAATTATGGTAACTCACTCAAATAGAGTGGAAAATATTCGTCAAGCACCTGTCAGCACCAGTTATGCTCTTGGTTGGTGTAGACTGGTCTAAACCACAAAAGTTAATTAAACATTTTGATTTTCGGGTTATCTGAACAAAAACCACGCATTTCAGTGGCATGTAACTTTCGCGATAATTTTCAACCACGTGCGAACACACGTTTTCATCATAATGCAATCAAATTTGCTCTGACCACGGAAATCGGATGGAAAAATCAATTTTCAACCACTTTGTTTGCACCATCACCGTGTGTACCAACGTGGAAAAAGGCAGCCCACGATTTTGTTTGCATGCAAATTTTTGAGTGTATTTATTTATTTTGAAATGTTTATTTGTGTTCAATCAGAACGTCGAAAACCTCAACCGAAAATTAATTTTTGTGTGGGATTATCGGTTTGCATTTTGGCGATTGATTGTTTTTGTTTTATCAATTTATCAAGTTTTAGGATTTGATTTGTAATTTTCGTTGTTATTTCATTACCAATGAATTTCAACAAATTGAAAAAATAACCTTTTTTTTGTAAACAGCATTCATCGAGTTCCCTGGGTCCAGATGCATTCGCTCCGGGAGAAGAAACCGCTCAAACGAATCGAGACCGGGCAGACCAGCTGGTGGCTGACCTCCTGGGTGCCAAATTCGTGTTCCGCCGGCTGGAGGCTTCCTGTGGACGGGTCCTAATGCCGGAGAGCCATCCGTACAGCCTGCAGGGTTACTTCATAGCTGTCGGTCCGGATCGGTACCAGTTCTTCACACATGCCTCGCTGAAGCAGTTTTGGACTGTTGAGGAGGTGGGAATTATTAAAAAAAATGATTAGAAATGATTAATATCAGTATTTTTCTAACTGCAGAGAACATTGCAAGTGGTGCAAATGGAACCTCGGGTGTTGTGTTCGGGAACTTTTACACAAACTTACAATTCGAAGATGGAAGTTTGGCTAGCGAGTGATTTGTCTGTTCAACCGAGGCAAGGAGCACCTGTTATCAACGTTGAATACCAATAATTAAGGGTTTTGTTGTGAAGTTAAACCAGAACCTTTTTATTTGATAATGTTAATACATATTTTTACGTATTTTAATGAAAACAGTTAATAATTTGATGTTTTTATCAATTCATAAATGTAACCTTCATTTTGTTATGAATTTACTAGCTTAAATAAATAAAAAGATTGGTACAGCAAAAAAGAAATCCTTTAACAACATTAAATCATGTTTAATATTTAATGTTTAATGTTTAATGTTTAATGTTTAATGTTTAATGTTTAATGTTTAATGTTTAATGTTTAATGTTTAATGTTTAATGTTTAATGTTTAATGTTTAATGTTTAATGTTTAATGTTTAATGTTTAATGTTTAATGTTTAATGTTTAATGTTTAATGTTTAATGTTTAATGTTTAATGTTTAATGTTTAATGTTTAATTTTTAATGTTTAATGTTTAATGTTTAATGTTTAATGTTTAATGTTTAATGTTTAATGTTTAATGTTTAATGTTTAATGTTTAATGTTTAATGTTTAATGTTTAATGTTTAATGTTTAATGTTTAATGTTTAATGTTTAATGTTTAATGTTTAATGTTTAATGTTTAATGTTTAATGTTTAATGTTTAATGTTTAATGTTTAATGTTTAATGTTTAATGTTTAATGTTTAATGTTTAATGTTTAATGTTTAATGTTTAATGTTTAATGTTTAATGTTTAATGTTTAATGTTTAATGTTTAATGTTTAATGTTTAATGTTTAATGTTTAATGTTTAATGTTTAATGTTTAATGTTTAATGTTTAATGTTTAATGTTTAATGTTTAATGTTTAATGTTTAATGTTTAATGTTTAATGTTTAATGTTTAATGTTTAATGTTTAATGTTTAATGTTTAATGTTTAATGTTTAATGTTTAATGTTTAATGTTTAATGTTTAATGTTTAATGTTTAATGTTTAATGTTTAATGTTTAATGTTTTATGTTTTATGTTTAATGTTTAATGTTTAATGTTTAATGTTTAATATTTAATGTTTAATGTTGATATTTTTGAAGACATAATCATTCTAAAATATTTTTTTTTTATTTCGCCTTGAGATTTGTCAATCAAATGATTTAAAGTTTATGGTTTAATTCTGCTTCCCTGTTTGTTCAATATATTAATACTTCTGGCTACCAATAAGACCTTCTTCTCAAGCAAAACTTCAACGCCAGTAACTTTAAATTCCCAATTCACGATGCTTTCGAAATAATTCTGCACCCAGTTTATGACTCTCCATCAAAAAATCGTACTACGTTTCCTTCATTTAAGCAGTAGCAGTGGAGAATCTCACTTCATAAAATACTCCAGCACTAGGGTGCCCAGAAAAAATGACCCCCTGCTCCACAAGCGGAAAACGATTTTTTGGGTTATTTTAAGCATCTGTGTAAATTTTGAGCGAAATTGGATGAGATTAACCCATTGATACCCGAGCCTAAAGTTGGCGAAAAAAACTTTTTTCATACAAAAATGACTTTTTTAAATCGCTAATTACTTTTCAGGATCGAGTTTTAAAGCTTTGGTATGTTCTACAAAGTTGTAGAGCATTAAATTTGCAATAAGAATCTCACTTTTGGGAATATTTGGATAGAAGTAGCGCTTCGTGTATACCAAACCGTAAGAAACTTGGTTTTTCTATACATTTTTTCGATTTTTTCCATACAAACTTCACCTCCGAGTATCAATGGGTAAATGATGACCGATTTTGCTCATATTTGGCCCAGAGTCCTAAAATTGGTCAAGGAACAATATTCAGCTTGTGGAGCGAGGTTTTGAAAAAAAATCCAATATTCTGGGCACCCTAACCAGCACCCATCCCACACACGTGGTTCATCCCGAAGTCTTTACACAGTTTCGCCCATGTTTCAGCGATGATCACTTGTCAAAACTGCAGCAGAAGATGCTTCTACAGTACAATTTCGATGGTGTGACTAACTTTAATTAGTCTCTTTACTAGGTTTACTAGTAACGTTCGTTTCGACAAAAGTGTCGAAACTATCGCGCATTCCCTGTACTGCTGAGCTGCTTGAATGAACGAATAGTTTAAACCAACTCTCTGAAGAGGCACGATTTCCCAGTTGGGGAACCACTTCTACGTCTTGACTTGCGAGTAATGAAGAACTTCCACTAATTTATTACCCACCACGTGTGTGTGATGGTTTGGTGTGTTCTACCGCCCAGAGCTCGACGCGGGGGCGGATGCACCAATATGTGTAGCAATGTACTTAATTAAATTGATGTTATTTAATTTGTTCACACACACACACACACAAATTGCATCCGACTGAATGCATCTTGGGACTGGGAGTTTTCCAAGTGAGCGAACAAAACAAGAAAGAAAAGTCCGGCAAAACTTTCACGATCGTTTTTCAGAGAATTTTCCTCTCTAGTGAGAGAGAGCAGAGTAAGAAAGAGTGAAACAAAACTGAGAATATCTGGAGCATTTGCGTCGTCTGTCACTAGTTTTTTTTTTTTTCGAAACATGTGCACGAGAGACACGCGCATGTGACTTTGGGAATGTGAGCGGGAGCGCCACCCCGTTGAGGATTGATGAGTAATGTGGTGCACGTGAGGTGTGAGAGAGAAGTGAAACAGGGAGTGATTTGAGAGTTTATCCCTAGGATTGGAGTAATAGACTGATGGGTGGATTATAATTTACATATCTTGACTTTTTTTTGATTAGGTCCTATAAACATATGAAAGACAATAGCTTATAGGACCTTTTCAAAAAAAAACTCTGGATATGTTTTGCTTCACTAGTGTTGACTCGGGGAATGCAATAAATTTCTTTGTAACATTTTTAACAAAAGCGATAAAACTATAAATAAGTTTGACTTTCTTTTGTTTTGATGAGCTTTTTGATGAATTTATCTTTTTATCTCTTAACGTACGTAATTTTTGAACGAACCTGAATGATAAGCTTCCTGATAGCTTACATTAGGACCCCTTACGTTAAGAGCGAGTTTTTCACCAATGTGAAACAGGTCGTATCGAGGTGCTTCGATTTGGATGAAACTTTCAGCGTTTGTTTGTCTATACATGCGATGAACTCATGCCAAGTATGAGCCCTCTACGACAAAGGAAAGGGTAAAACGGGCATTGAAGTTTGAGGTCCAAAAAACATAAAAAAAAATCTTAAAATTGCTCGCATTTCCGTAAAACTACATCAATTCCAACTCTCTTAGTTGCATTAAAAAGGTCTTTTGAAGCCCTTCAAAATGTGCCATATACATCCAGGATTAGTTTTACTTTTTCTCATAGCTTTTGCAAATTACTGTCAAAAATTGATTTTTTTAAAACCTTAGGTCAAAAGTTTGGCAATTCCATGAACTATAAGCCTTTTGTATTAACTTTTTCGCCAACCGCAGTTTTTCTCATAGTTTTACAATTTTTCTATAACAAACATTTTTCAACGTTAACTTTTGCCCTGTAGGCCAACAAGATAGCAATTTTTGGTCTCAAATTCGACATATTAAGAATCCTCGGGAAATTTCACGTTGGTTTGAGGTGTTGGAATTTTGAATTTGATTGGAACTTTTTTGGTGCCTTCGGTATGCCCAAAGAAGCCATTTTGCATCATTTGTTTGTCCATATAATTTTCCATACAAATTTGGCAGCTGTCCATACAAAAATGATGCATGAAAATTCAAAAATCTGTATCTTTTGAAGGAATTTTCTTTGGGCATACCGAAAGCACCACAACAGTTTCAGCCGGATTAAAAAAAAAAAAAATTAAAATACATAAATTTTAATTCAAAAAAAGACCGATTTCGTAGAGAATTGCCCAAGGGTAAAACATAACATAATTGGCTTACTTTTGTGTACTCTAATGGAAATGCACGCTTTTTAATGACGTTCAGGCTTTGTGTTTTTTAGATTATTTTTTTTTTTGTTAAGTGAAACATATGAATTATAAATATAAAAATGGAATAATATGGAACCAAAGTACCTTGCACACCTTTCCATACATTTTGAAAAATTTGTAAACTTATGATTATGAATACATTGATAAATGGAATCATCTAAACACTCTCAAAGTGTCATGTCTTCATATCAACCAAAATGAGTTCGAATCAGAAAACGGAATGCATTATCAGATTTTTTGGACGTTTTTACACTAAGAAAAGAACAGTTAATATTAGTTTCTTGCTTAAATGTTTTATGTTTTATTAAAACATCTTGTTTTAAATATTTCTTCTCATTTGTATGCATTTTCAGTAGAACAACTTTCTGAGTAATTTTAGAATTATTCAGATTTTTATTTATCTCATATTTATTTTTATTATCTTAATTTTCTTAAACTAATATATCTGATTAAAATTTAAGAATCATTTCATTGTGCATTTTTCAATTGAATAATTTAAAATAACTTTTTTTTATGTTACACCCAACCGGCGGTCGCATGATTTTGATGCATCGCAGCATGAAAGTATATCAGAATCTGCATGAAAACTGTCCTCATGCATTTTTTGCGATATAGGGGTATGACATTTTTGCCCGTTACCGACAATTATCGACATTACCGACGGCAGATTGATTGTATTGCAGAAAAAAAATCTTAACAGAACGAGGATTGAACCATCAACTTCTAGGTTGCTGATCCGACACGCTACCACCGCGCCATGGACGCTTGATGAATGGTGAGGGACAGAGCGCGAACATAATGTTCTCTCTAGAGTGTTGCTCGGGGACGCGCCAGCATTCTATGTGTTGGTGAGAACTGCAGATCGCTGACGTGTTTACACGCGGGCAAAAATGATCTATGGGCTTGCTGCAAAAAATGTAATAAAATATAACATTTTCTGCAGCAAATCCACTGTTGCAGATTTTGAGATATATTTTTCGTTTGGGTGTAGATGTCAAGTAATCAATTTGCTCACCTTTAGCACTGACAAACTGACGTAGGAAATTTCATGTTCGCCATGAAATTTCCTACAAGCTGCATGCATTGGTTTTGCTGGGAAAAATGAGCTACCCTAAATTAAATGAGCATTTCTGAAAAAAGTTTCGAAAAAATGCGATTTTTTCGACATAAATCCGCCTGGGAGAGGCCAAAAACTTCAATTTTGGTCCAATTTTGATAGTGCATCTTAATCTATGGACAAAAACCTATCGTTTAAGCAAAATACACACCAGATTGAAACAGTTTTTGTATTGATTCCAAGCGATTTTAGAAAATTTGTTCAAAAAAGTGACTTTTTTCAGTAAATCGAATAGGGGGTGCGAGAAAGTATTTTATTATTTTTTCTTGTCTAAGAAAACATTGTTCCTAACATCATAATCTATCATTTAAGAAGTGAGCACCTGAAATTCCTCGACATGACCTCAAAATGGGGCAGGCTATTGTCCACACTCTATACAATAAGATTTTATTTGTATGGAAATTGTCCACGAGGGGGGGGGGGATAGAGATTTCCAAAAAAAAGTGTCCACGTGGTTTGTGGATGGTCCCCTAAACCAGTCGGCATGCCAAGTCTCATCTGGTCATTCGCACTCGTGACCCTTTGAACATTATCTTGACAATTTGCGCAATACCTCGACACTTTATCCAACAACAACAACTCTCCTCGATTAACCAAACCTGAATGACTCGTCGCCGTCGTCGTCGTCGTCGCGTTCCGACCGCCGAGGTCATCTCGCGTAAAAACATTTCATCTCTTACTCTGGAGAATCCAAGCAGCAAAAAAAAGAAACTCATCATAATAAAGTCATGCTCAGCACGCGGTGCGCCGCTCACTCACTCACGAATCTTCGGCGATCGTGTCTCGTGAGCGCGCGCGGAATCGTCGCCGCCGCCGCCTGCTTCGTCATTCGGCTTTTTATGCTAAGCCTCGTGCATTCGGCGGCTTAGTACCGTGCCGATCTCTCCGGGCGATCGATCGATTTCTCGTGGCAACGTGGCCTGCGAGATCGCGTGTTTTCGTATTTATTCTTCGCCGGGTTGTGTGTGTGTGCGCGCGTTCGCGCGACGATATCTTGTTTGTTTTGGTTTCGGGTTTAAGCCGTGCTTAGTCGATCGCAATCGTGCCAATGAAAACAATATTCGCGCGATAAAAAGAGGTCGTTTACGCGCGCGGGAAGATAACGACAAAAAAGGCAGAGAAAAAAAAAAATTTTAGCGGGGATCGAACCGTTTTCCCCGTGATTACCAGTTTCGCCGAACGATCGCTCGATCTTAATTCGGATGATCGATTCAATTAGCCAGATGATTGAATTAAAGTCTGGATGATTCATCTAAAGCCGGTTAGTGCAACCATTGGAGCAGCAGAGTTTTGTTTTTTTTTTTTTGTTTAAGGGTGCACAGCAACCAAGGAAGTTGTTATCTTCTTATTCAAAATTTGTCAAACTTACGGACCCAATCGTGCAAGAATCTGATTGTAAAAATAGTCAAACCTTGTTGTAAATAACTACGAAGACAGTAATTTAGGGGATGAATAAAAAAATATATCGATAGTTCCCGTAGTTTTGAAGATACTAAAATGTCTGTAACAGAAATCTGGGTGCAAAAGCTATGGTTGATGTGTACCGTTAAAGGGGCTTTCAGGCGAATTGTCGTACAGAGTTTGTTGATGTTCTAATAGGGCATTGACGGTGAAGACGACGACGCGTGGGTTCCAAAACTAGCTCTTGGATCGCGTGGTGAAGAGTACACACGTGTGTAACTGAGCCGGTAGGCAGCGGACGAGCTGCGATGCACTTGGTTGGATGGAATGGGATTGGTGGGTGTGTGCGTGTGTGGGTTATAGTGACTTAAAAATAAAATTTGTTTTCAAGCGTGGTACAAAACCTTTCGAAAGAAGCTGGATTGGGAGGGAATGATGAGCAAATAATTCATTTGATGGTACATTAGTTTAAATTTGTTCTTCGAATGTAGAATTAAGCTGATCAAATCATTTCTTTTTAACAAAATGCACAAGTCACGTTACTGCACGTGTAATTTGTATTAAATTTACATAAATGTAATTTATTGAGCCACTTTGTTGTCAACAAAACATCGAGCATTGTTGACATTCCTTATTTAGGTTTTATCATAAAAAAATGCATCATGTCACATTGCATTGAATCATGTTCTTGAATTACACAGTAAAAAATTGGGTAAATTTGGAAGGAGTAATTTTGGAAGGTTAAATATTACCTTTTTATGATGTAATTTTACCTCAATTTAGACTGAAAAAGCGACATTACAACAGAAAAGTGGTAAAATTACATATTTTCATAGGTAAAATTACACATTTTTTCTGACATAAAAGTTGTACCCCTTCCCAGATGTAATATTACCATGATTTTTTTTTCTGTGTACATACAGTCTAGACTCGATTATCCGAAGGTTTGTATGGGACTTGGGATAATCGAGTCACAAACAAAAAAAAAGGTTTTGGTTTTTTTTTTATTTTCTTGCTTTAACATCAAATTCGAGTTCTGCGACCACATTTTAGTCAAATTTGAATGGTTGATTGCCTATTAAATTAAAAAATGTATTTTTCAAAATTCCATCGCTGCCATTTCGGCCGCCATCTTGGATTTAAAAAATCTAAATCACTTTAGAGTAGTTCAGGGGTTCCATTTCTTAAGCTCGACAATCAAAAATAAGAGCGAAACAAATTTTTGTTTGTGATTCGATTATCCGAAGTGAAATTTTGCTAAGGCCTTCGGATAATCGAGTCTGGACTGTACAGCTAGTCTAGCCAATTTCAGATATCCACAGTTACATATCCTCCTTCTGTTGACTATTTATTGCTTATTGTGTAGGGGACATCTTAAGATGACTTAGCTTAAATAAAATCGTTCCTAGAACAATTCCTTTTATTTTGGCAGCTGTCTAAAATTGAGATACGTTTTTTGCCAAAAATGACCTCTTGATTTTTGTTGGAATTGCTTGAAAAGTACCCAAATGTTTGAAAATCTCTATTCAAACATTGTAGCATATATTTACGATTCCCTCGAACAAAAAACACTGTTCACAGTAAAAGAAAAATGTAAATTTGGAAGGTGTCATATTGGAAGGCTGAATATTACCTCTTTTATGATGTAATTTTACCTCAATTTGTACTGAAAAAGTGACATTACACCAGAAAAGTGATAAAATTACAAATGTTTTTTTTTTCTGACATAACAAATTTACCCCTTCCCAGATATAATATGATTGTTTTACTGTGTAGGATGACTTGTTTTTACCATATCTTTGTATTTAAGCGTCATGTGTTTTATTTGACCCAATGCCAATGGGGTGAGATTAGGTCAATTTTCAAACGCATTTAAGGTAGAGTCCATCACATTCCACCATATTTTGGGAAAATTTTAGTAAACAACACATCTGGGAAGGGGTACATTTTTTATGTCAGAGAAATGTGAAATTTTACCTTTGAAAATGTGTAATTTTAACACTTTTCTGATGAAATGTCACAGGTTAATGTGTTCAGGTTAAATTGATGTAAAATTACATCATAAAAGAGGTTATATTCAACCTTCCAAATTTACACAGAACAGTTATACGTTAAAAGATTTTCAATATTATTTAGTTTGTTTTTGTTATTAAGAAATAAGGATATGTGTATCATTTTTTGACCCATACACAGAAAAAAAAATCATGGTAATATTACATCTGGGAAGGGATACATCTTTTATGTCAGAAAAAAGGTGTAATTTTACCTCTGGAAATGTGTAATTTTACCACTTTTATGGTGTAATGTCACTTTTTCAGTCTAAATTGAGGTAAAATTACATCATAAAAGAGGTAATATTCAACCTTCCAAAATTCACAGACGGTATAAAAATACCAAAAATGAAACCAGAAAAACATAAAAAAAGACGAGTAAAGTTTTTCGTAGAACAAAAGTTACTCTAAATGATCTCGTAAATACGGGAAAAATAAAAATTTCGGAAAAAAATTGGGGAGTAGAGGGTTGAGTTAAGCACATTTTAGTGTTAAATGTTCACTTTTTTGACGCCGGATCTAAAAAAATCTATTGCACGTTATGAATAAATTGAATTAAGATATTGCCTTTTTAATGAAAATCTGATTTGAAGCTTCTAATTTATTTAAAATAATCATATAAACACAATCCCGCCCGTGTGGATCAATCGGACCGCGCACTGGACTCACAATCCAGAGGTCGCCGGTTCGAATCCCGCGGCGGGCGCTCTAAAATTCTTTGTGTAAGTATGGGTATTCGGCGCCGTCGCTCCGTGCCATACTTTCATACACTTAGGAGCCCAGGGCGGCGAAGTCCTTGTAGATTAAAAGGAAGACACTAGTGGTTGGTACTAGCAATGGTGGCCGACAGCTATAAAGTCAATTCAGGTTTTTATATAAACACAAAATATGACCAATTTTATTATTTTGACACTTTCGCTCAATTCTCAGATTCAGATTCAGCGGGCAAAGTTGCATGATAAAAATATAGTTGGACATTTTTCGAAAGATTCCGAGGAAACGATTGGTGATGGTGAGAGTCCGCGAAAATTTGCGTTAGGCCCGGTGATGGCCATTTTACCCTATTTGTTTGCTGTTTTTTATTAATTCTAGCAAAACAATGCCAAAGGGCCGTTGTGTGTTTGAAAACAAAAAGTGTGTCCTGCTCACGCTAGATGATGTTTACATCTGGCATGAAAGGGATACACTCTTTGTTACCAAACCCACAACGGCCCTTTTGCATTGTTTAGCTAGAATTGTAAATATTTAGCGGAAATTTTCAACATTTTGACATAACATAACGCTCCAATAGTCTAAAAGTTTATATAACTCTGGAAATTCTATATAAAACTTATCTTAACTTAATTTTGCAAACTTGTATTTCAACTAAATGTCAATATATTACCATAGAATTGCTAAATCAACATTTTGGAGTGGGTATAACACCGTTTTGGGGGTATTTGTATCGATAGAATAGATTTTTCGTTGGAATTTCGTACCAACCCGGAATTACGTCGTCGGAAAATCCGCCGGCATCTGAACCGGTCCACAATTCACAAGTCAATCTATGTGGCAACAGAAAGGGCATAAAATTTCCGATCTTTTGATACCCATACATCCAGGTTTTCTATGAAACCCACGTTTTTAAATACCTAAGCAAAAACGTTGTTATGGTTTCGTTTGAGCAACCTGCCAAAAATGTATGAATTTTCGTAATTTTTGTTCTCGTGGATCAAACTTACTTTTTGACATTTAGTTGAATTAAAAGTTTGCAAATTAAGTTTAGATAAGTTTTATATAGAATTTCCAGAGTTATATAAACTTTTATACTAAGTAGTTAGTAAACTTTATATTCAATCCAAATATATTTTTTAATCAGTCAAGGATGCTTATTTGGAGTTGGGAGACTAGATTTATGGTGATTTGTCAACAAATAACATTATTTATGTTAATTTTTCGAAAGGTGTACAAACTTTTTTTGCACCTTTTTTATTTTCGTAATAGTATTTGTTATATAACTTTTTATAGAAATCATCTTTTCATGAGCTTTTTGTAGCAAAATGTTTGGCATGAGTTTCTGAACAAAACGTAGTACTAGGTTCCTGTCAAACTTTAAATTTTTACATGTTTCATCACAAAATGTGCATAGTGCCCAAGGGGTGTAAATACTTTTTTTACATACTGTAATCGTTGAAAAGGCCTATAAAATCCTAAAAATAGATCAATTATGGTTGAAGAACTCAAAAATCTGAAAAAAAATTGTTGGAACCAGCTAAATTTAAAAAAAAACATTACTTAATCCACCCTTAGGTGGTTGGTGCCTTCCTCACATTTAGAGGGTAATGCTATCCAAAATAGATACAAAAGGGCGGACCTTTCAGTGTTCTATCAACTTGATTCATTATTCATACCGTCAGATTGGGTATAGTCAGATCTTCATAATTCAGGGCTCTTATGTGCTCATAACTTTTGATAGGGTTGTCAGATCTGCAATCTATAAAACTCGTTGGAAAGGTTTTTTGATCACCTATCCAACGACCTGTCGCATGATAGATCCGGCCTGAAAAAAGTTCATAAATAACACTTAAGTGCGTATAACTTTTGATAGGGTTGTCAGATCTGCAATCTTTTGAACTCGTTGCAAAGGGCTTTTAATTACCTATCCAACGACAGGTCGCATGATAAATCCGGACAACGTTTTCATCGAAATATTCGAGATCCGGCCTCCAAAAAGTGCATAAATAACACTTAAGTGCTTATAACTTTTGATAGGGTTGTCAGATCTTAAATGTTTTTGACGCATTGGAAAGGTCTTTTTATTACCTTTCTAAAAATGTATAGCATGACGGGTTTTCTTACAAAAACCACCCTTTTTAGAATCTTCCGGACTTTTGTTAAAATCGTTTTTTTAGCATAACTTTTGAAGTACTTTACTAAACTTCATAATTTTCAATAGGGACTTATGGGACCCCAAGACGAATCGAATGAGACCAAAACGGTCCAAATCGGTTTAGCCAGTGCTGAGATAATCGAGTGCATATTTTTTGGTGCACAGACCCACATCCCTACACACACACACACACAGACATTTGCTCAGAATTTGATTCTGAGTCGATATGTATACATGAAGGTGGGTCTAGGAGGTAAAACTAAGAAGTTCGTTTTCTGAGTGATTTTATAGCCTTTCCTCAGTAAGGTGAGGAAGGCAAAAACAAGCACACACACGATCCCACGTGCAACAACACACCTGGGCCGCCAACCAAGTGCAGTGTAAGTCTCGTTAAAATCAGAGCAAAAGTTTTTCCATTCGTTCGATTTCGTCAACCTTTTTCTGCTATTTGCAGCCGCAGTCAGTGCCAGTGAAAGTGAAACCAAGTGCAAGTCGTCAAGCTGATTGCAGCGAAGAAAGAATGAAAGAGAGAAGAGCTGAAAATCACAGTTTTGCAGTGAAAATGAGCGCGCGCTTTTGAGAGCGATCACGAGTGAGCAGATCGTCACTCGATCGGAAAGAAAAGAAAGAAAAGTGTGGCTAGGTGAGTGAGCTGGTTGGGAAAAAGAAAAGTGTTTGTGCTTGGAAAGGAAAACCCCTACCTCTGAAAAGAAGTGAAAAAAAAGAAAAGAAGCTTAAGAAATATTGTTTACCTTCGACTTCGGAGAAGTTTGCGGTGCCGAGAAATAAATAAAAGAAATAAAAGCGAAAAGGTAAATCATGGGTGAAGTGATAATGTCTGCAAAATTGAGAAGAAGAAAAAATATATAAAAGTTGAAGATACAAAACCACTCGAAAAAGGGTGTTTCCTTGGAAATCTGGTTTGGTTTTGCGGTGTTGGTGCTTCTCGTCTTGTTGAATCCCACGAATATCTGCTCCACGCGGCGGCATCATCTGGTCGTGGTCCCCAAAGTCGACCGTCTGCGAAGACGGTTATAAATATATATACCATACCTTAATTTCTTTCCTTCATCGAATAATTCTGTCTGGTCAGTCCACCACGAACCGCCGACGGACGCCGCCCAGGTGATTTAATTTTGGAGAAACGCTCTGTTTGTCGTCCACGTGCCCACGAGAGATGAATAAGAGAACACCAAATATGTATACAGATTGTTTGGTGGGGTGAGGTGTGGAGAGCAAGCCACGTGGGTTTACCCCGGGCAGGGAGTTCAGTGGCTCTTTCTCAAGCTGTAACTGAGAGGATGGGTTGATGTGTTCTGAATTGGTTTTGGAGATGAAAGCTTCGTGAATGGACGACCCTTTTGTGGAAGATAAAGGTGGAAGCTTGTTTGGTGAACCGAACGTGGGGAGGATTGGATAAAGAAGTATCGCTCTTATCATATCTTGAAGTGGTCACAATGCACTCGTCCGAACATCTGAATTAGGATCGCATATCTTGTTTCACGGTAGGTCGAACCTGCTGATCTGGTTCGATTGAGTTGAGAGTGGGCTCGAATTGAGAGTATCTCATCGTTTGTCTGATCAAATGTTCAACATTAAGTTATAATCATCCTTGTTATAATTCATCTAATGATCCTCGGTCCTAACCTGGTCACAGCACCTAAAAGGACCTAATAAAAATAAGTTATGAAAAAAAAAAAAATAATTCATCTAATCTAATCGAAAACAATCCCAGTCAGTCCCAAGAAAGAACTGTGATAGTTTCAACCAATCAGGCTCATATTTGGGGGAAAGGTATGTCTACTGGATACCCTTCTGCCATAAGAGTTGATTGAAACAGTTCATCCCATTGAGTGGCTTATATTGCCAAATAACCATCGCATAGTCATCGAACTTTAGTGGCCGATACGGCAAAGGCGCGGTTCGATATGTCAATGGTCTTTGATTCGAGTTTAGATACCGGCACTTTTTTTTTGGTTGATGAACTGCTTTGAAAATGAACCCATGAGAATAAAGCTCTCGCCAATCTCGCCGTTCACAGTACCTTTATACTACCAGATCGTGTTCTTTATTCTCTCGGATGGCGCTTTACCTTTTCGTTCAAATGCTGCCATTTACACCAACACTAATATTTCTTTCAAATTTCTTTTAACATTTCGTAGAGCATGAGTTGGGTTACATTGCCCTTTCATTTAATTTTTCACCCTTTGGGTAGACATTCTGATTTTTCTTCATTGAACTTTTCAAAATCTACATGGAGCAATTCTCTGAGATTTCGGTCATTCATTTTTTTTTTTTGTATTTTTTAATCCGACTGAAACTTTTTGATACCTTCGGTATGCCCAAAGAGACCATTTTGCATCATGAGTTTGTCCATGTAATTTTCCATACAAATTTGGCAGCTGTCCATACAAAAATGATTTATGAAAATTCGAAAATCTGTATCTTTCGAAGGAATTTTTTGATCAATTGCCGAAGACACCAAGGCAAAGTTGTAGGTATGGATAAAGACTTCACTGAAAAAATATGATTCATGGTAAAAAAAATTGGGTGATTTTTAATTTCACTTTTTGTCACTAAAAATTGATTTTCCAAAAAAACATTTTATTAATTTTTTGTCATTTTCTGATATGTTTTAGGGGACATCAAAAGCCAACTTTTCAGAAATTTTCAGAATGGGCAAACAATCTTTGAACGAGTTATGATTTTTGAACCAATACTGATTTTTTCAAAAAACCGAAACACTGGTTGCAAAAATTTTTCAACTTCATTTTTCGTTGTAATATCAAATTTGCAATCAAAAAGTACTTTAGTGAAATTTTGATAAAGTGCACCGTTTTCAAGTTGTAACCATTTTTGGTAACTTTTTAAAAAAAAGTAGCAGTTTTTAATTTTTTTAAATAAATGCCCATGTTTGCCCATTCTTGAAAAAATATTTTGAAAAGCTGAGAAAATTCTCTATATTTTGCTTTCCTGAACTTTGTTGATACGACCCTTAGTTGCTGAGATATTGCCAAGCAAAGATTTAAAAACAGGAAATTTGATGTTTTCCAAGTCTCACCCAAACAACCCACCATTTTCTAATGTCGATATCTCAGCAACTAATCGTCCGATTTTCAATGTTAAAATTGTTAAAAAAAATTAAAATGTTAAAAATCAGGACTAACATTTCAAAAGGGTTAAACATTCAATATTACGCCCTTTTGAAATGTTACTCTTGATTTAAAATTATTGCAAATATTGTTCTCGAAAAGATCGAAAAATTTCACGAATGTTTCATGTTTTAACATTGTCAATCGGACCATTAGTTGCTGAGATATCGACGTTAGAAAATGGTGTGTTGTTTGGATGAGACTTAGAAAACATCAATTTTTCCTGTTTTTAAACCTTTGCATGGCAATATCGCAGCAACTAAGGGTCGTATCAAAAAAGATCAGAAAAGCAAAATATAGAGAATTTTCTCAGCTTTTCAAAATATTTCTTTCAAGAATGCCCAAACACGGGCACTAATTTAAAAAAAATAAAAACTGCTACTATTTTCAAAAAAGTTACCTAAAAATGGTTATAACTTGAAAACGGTGCACTTTATCAAAATTTCACAAAAGTACTTTTTGATTGCAAATTTGATTTTACATCGAAAAATGAAGTTGAAAAATTTTTGCGACTAGTTTTTCGATTTTTTTAAAAAATCAGTATTGATTCAAAAAATCATAACTCGGTCAAAGATTGTTTGCCCATTCTGTAAATTTCTGATGTCCCCTAAAACATATCAAATAATGAAAAAAAAAATAAAAATAGTGTTATTTTGCAAATTAAGTTTTAGTGACAAAAAGTTTAATTAAAAATCCCCATTTTTTACCGTGTATAATTTTTTTCAGTGTAGTCCTTATCCATACCTACAACTTTGACACCAAATCGATCAAAAAATTCCTTCAAAAGATACAGATTTTTGAATTTTCATACATCATTTTTGTATGGACAGCTGTCAAATTTGTATGGAAAATTATCGGGACAAACTAATGATGCAAAATGGCTTCTTTGGACATACCGAAGGCACCAAAAAAGTTTCAGTCGGATTAAAAAATACAAAAGTTAAAATAAAAAAAAAAGACCAATTTCGGAGAGAATTGCTCAGCTAAGCATTTTTCTCTAATTTCCATCTATTTTATCAATTTAATTTATTTTTTAATTCGAAACCAAAACAAGATTTAAAATGATTAAAATAACTTGGATCTCCAGCAGCATTTAGCAAAATATTTTTTTAACGTTTTTACCTCCCATTGCAATTTTTTTATGCTCATTAAGCACAAATTTAAAAACATCCAAGAAATTTTCAAAAAAATCATAATTGAGTAGAAAAAATATTTAAAGAAAATTCATAGATATTTTGCAATTCTTTGAATAACAGAAATCATGGCTGAAAATTTTAAATTTATACGAAAACCATCAAACGGAATGATCAAATATATGATAAATAAACGGGATTCTGAAAGATTCGGAAAAGGTCTGATTTTAACAATCAAAAATAATATTAACAAGCTCATTTTATTTATACTTCAATAAACCAATTTATCTCTTATTCCTCATAAAAGTATATATTTAAAAAATCTGGTAGACAAATTCTCAGTAGGGAGAATGAAAATATGATTTAATTCAGGAAATTTTCAAGAAAAGCTAACACACTGCTTAACGTTGTAATCTTTAAACATTGATTTGAGAAAATTGGAGAATTTCACGAAATTGACGCTGTCCAAATAACAGTGTCATTTTACTTATCCTTCAACCAAAGGAAAAATATATCTCAAAATCTGCAACAGTGGATTTGCTGCAGAAAATGTCACATTTTGTAACATTTTTTGCAGCAAGCCCGTAGATCATTTTTGCCCGCGTGTAAACATTTCAGCGATCTGCAGTTCTCACCAACACATATAATGCTGGCCCGTCCCCGAGCAACACTCCAAAGAGAAGAATATGTTGGTGCTCTTTCACTCGCATTTTATCAAGCGTCCATGGTGCGGTGGAAGCATGTCGGATCAATATCTAAGAAGTTGGTGGTTCAATCCTTGTTCTGTTAAGGTTTTATTCGGTGAAATACAACCAAAAAGCCGTCGGTAATGTCGATAATTGTCGGTAACGGGCAAAAATGTCATACCCCTATATCGCAAAAAATGCATGAGGACAGTTTTCATGCAGATTCTGATATACTTTCATGCCGTCATGCATCACAATCATGCGACCGCCGTTTGGGTGTATGTTGGTAGACAGCCTCTTGAAGTTAAAATTTGTGATAAGTATTCATTCGTTTTTCAATGTTGCAAATTTAAACTTTTGTTTAACTGTCTGCTTTTTTAAATAAAACATAATTCACGAGATAATTCATAATTATATAATCATACCTAACATTTCAAAAGGGCTGGAAACACATTTTATGGTAATTTTAAATGTTATTATAGATTTAAAAATCTCTGGTTTAATATTATTGTATAAAACTGAAAATTGAACCAGATATTAATTTCAATATTAAAAATTTAGAATACAGGTAATAAATGAAAAAAAAATCCATGGAGAGCACATAGAGCTTAAACTCTTCACTGATTTCCTTGCTTTAAAAATAAAAAATATTTAGAAAACAGGTAAAGAAATGGAAAATTTTAATAGAGAGCATTTAGAGCGAAGGACTCTTCACTGATTTCTTTGCTTGAAAAATAAAGATAAAATAGGGGGTTTTTCTTTCTAATTTCAGAAGATTACCAAATTAAATAAAATATAAGAAAATAAGAAAATAAGAAATGTTTAAAAATCATAGAGAGCATTTAGAGCATAAATCTATTCAATGATTTTCTCGCATGAAAAATAATTAAGAAATATATTTTTTTTTCAATTAAATTAATTAAATGGCAAAATCATAAATATCATTAATAAAATAGAAGATTTTGTTTTTGTTTTAAACCAGAATATTTGAATTTATTATTTACTAACTTTGTTGCATGGTTTTTCTAATTTATTTTTATCAATGTTTTAAGTCAGAATCAAAAATACCTGTACAGCAAATATGTTGTTTCTAATTTTCTTTTTTTACATTGGTATTATTAAAAGAATATATTTCTTTTTAATTTTTTTCATCTGAAATTTCATTCAACCATCCAGACGAGAGCAATTAACACAACAACTCTCTAAGGAAACTCTGCTATACTGGTTTTCAATTTCAATTTCAATTTGTGTTTTTATTAGAATTTAGCAGTTCTGTTCCAGGATGTTACATTTGCAATTCAGAGATTTGGAGAACTTTTCAACTGAGATCAATTCATAAGCCTTTGCAGAGAGGGTACATGTTTCTAAGTTTAGATTTTGCTAGCTGAGTGCTCTTTTAGGGAAAATAAATTTTGAGAAAAAACCCTAGATCTATATATACTGGTTTTCACTTCAGACGGTTTCGACCAAACATGCTTGATATTACCTGTGCCTGCGACGTGGTAGCTTTGTGCTTGTCGGAAGCAGTTTTTATCGAGGGGAATGTCACTCCGCGATAACACACGAAAACGCACAAAAACTGGCTCGAAAAGCATCAACGCTACTCATCGTGCCGAGTTTTCACATAACGCCGCCTTAAAGCAAGTTATCGCAAGTTAACGCGCGTTAAAGCGAGTTAAAGCGACCAGTTTCTGCTCGACTTTTGAACCAGGGAAATTTATCTTGCAACCTTGCCGTCGAGCAGTTTTTGGTCATGTTTGGCAACTCGGTATTTGTTTTTGTTTTTTCAAGCAGTTTTGACAGATAGAAACATTCAAAGCAAAACTTTGCTTTTTTTGTCAACGGCCAGAAAAATTGCTCCGCAGGAGAAAAGTTTCCGGGTAATTTTGTTGTTTAGCAGTGATTTTAATTGTGATTTTTATTGTTGTTTGTGATTGTGATCTTTCCCCAGCGAATCACCGAAACGTTTGCCGAGGAGGAGAAGGGGGAAATAGCCCGGCTATCCTCGTTTGCGGGGGCAATCGCGATCGGCGACCTGGTCAAGAGCACACTCGGCCCGAAGGGAATGGACATTATTCTGGTGGCGCACGGCCGCAGCGCCGGATAGGTTGAGGTCACCATCGACGGAGCGACGATTCTGAAGGCGGTCGGCGTAAAAAATCCGGCGGCGAAGATCCTCGAGGACATGAGTCGCTTCTTTGACAACGAGGTTGGTGATAGAACGACTTCCGCGACGGTGCTGGCGTCGGAGTTGCTGCGCGAGCCGGAAAAGCTGAACGAGCAAATGTTGCACCCGCAGACGATTATCGCCGGGTGGAGAGCGTCCACGCAGGCGGCACGTTCGGTGCTGATTGCCGTAGCTCAGGACAATTCGAAGGATGCGGAAAAGTTCATGGAAGAATTTGATGAACATTGCCTGGACGACGCTCAGCTCGTAGATTCGGTCCCAGCAAAAGTAGTACTTGGCCAAGCTGGTCGTCGATGCCGTGATGCGGTTGAAGTGATCCGGGGAATTGACCGCGATTCAGCGCATAAAAAAGACCGGTGGTTGCTTTGAGAAGTCGTTTCTGAACGAGGGTTTCCTGTTGGACAAGCGCGGTGTGCAGTGCACCAGTCGAAACGCATCGAGAACGCAAAGATCTTGATCGCCAACACGCCAATGGACACGGTCAAGTTCAAGGTTATTGCATAGAGCATCAAGATGGATTCGATAGCTAAGATTGCCGAGCTGGAGGTCACCGAGTAGGACAAAATTAAGGACAAGGTGACAACCCGGACCAACCCGGTTCGTCTCGGTCGTTGCAATCAGATCTGGCAGGTCATGATCGGCGAGGACACGCTGCTGCGCTTCGAGAGTTCCCTTAGGAGGATCTGTACCGTCGTAATCCGTGGGACAACCCAGCAGATCACCGACGAAGCGGATCGTTCGCTGCACGACGCCCTTTGCATGCTGGCCGCTACCGTCAAAGAGGTCCGTATCGTGTACGGCGGAGGTTGCCCCAAAACGCTGATGGCCTGTGCCGTGTTCAAACTGGCCGCGGAAACGACTGGTAAGAAATCGATGGCCATTGGAAGCGTTCGGTAGCGCTCTGCTCCAGCTGCGGATGACGATCGCCGACAACGAAGGGTATGAATCCGTTTGTAACGCTTAGCTAAACGAAGAGTACCTGATGCGGCTAACGATCAGCGACGACGATGAGCGCAGCATAATTGGAGGACGCAGACGGACCCCGAAAGCATTGAAACACTGGATGAGGAAGAAGTGAACGTGGATTTGGAATGCCTTCCGGAAGACGATCGGCACAAGCTGGAGGCGCAATACATTTATTTTTATTTAATACATAACTTTCATCGCTAAATAAATATATGAAAATATATAGAATATATTTAAAAATTCAAATATGATTAAATGATTTCACAATTTTCTCTCCTCGCACATTCCATCCGGAAGCTGCTAACTCAGCAAGTGTTCAGCCAGGTTTGAGATGGCGTTAGAAGCTGTTGTTTTGAAAGGGTATCGTTCAACCTTGTAGGAGGGTTGATTGTGTTTTGCAGGATCGTCCTGGTCCACTTTTCGCTTCTTGAACTTGTTGACAGGTGCCTATCGATGAATGCATCCGCGTATGGTCCATCATCACGTTGTACGTGGAACACATCAAATCCCTCGCTGTCCGGATCAAAGTGAAGCGTCCCTTCTGGATGTTGCCTGACCCGCGTTTCACACGACACGTACGACGAAACCTTCCTCAGTGTGCTCTCCAACTTCTTCACGCTCCGCCACGAACGAAACTTTCTTTTTGACCTTCCCTGACGCCTTCGCTTCTACCTTCCTCCATAAACTCTTCAAGTGCTCCTGCGCCTTCCACTGGAATGGAATGATGGAACCTTTCCGGGTGTGGTCCATCACGACGTTGCACCGGGTGCAAACCAACTTCCCCGAAACCGCATCCAGGTGGTTGCGTGTCTCCTTCAGCTATTGGCGCTCTAGGTCCTTGCAGGTCGTATTAACGGCGGCTTTGGCGAATTTGTTCAGGTACTTAACCTTTAGATGGAAGGTGGAAGATGATGAAAAAGAAGGTTCTACCTCATTTTCGTGGTCGTCGCAGTTCTCCGGTGACGGGAACCGGTCTAAAATTCCGATGGCAGACGATCGGTTCCAGCAAAACAAACTGCTCGATTGATTTGACAACGAGAACTGTCATATGCGTTTGACAGTTCTCGCTGTCAAAAAAATCGAGCAGTCTGATGCGTGAAAGCAACAAAAGGTAAGCCAAAAAGCAAGTTATCGCGGTTAACGCGAGTTAAAGCAACATAAAGCGGAAAAGCAAAAGATAGTGCTGCGAAGGTTAGAGAAGGGAGCTTTATCGCTCGGTGAACGCAGGAGTGACGTCCCCCTCGGTTTTTATAATAATTATTTTTTTGGTTTCTAGAGGAAACATACCTTTTCGAATCAAACACCTATCTTCGTCATATGGAGAGTTTGATGCTCGATTAAAGCTCCAAAAATACTATTTAGGCTATAAACTTACCAGCAACAGCACCGCCTCAAGTAAGCACGCAAATATATGCCATTTACTGGACAAAAAGATCAAATTTAATGCACTTTTTATCATAATTTCTATTTTGCGCGACCATTTCTCATCATTTTGTTGGCACACACATCCACACGCAAGATGGGAGGTTAACTGCTTAACAAAAGTCGCCGTCAATATCTTTTCAATTGCGCTAACGTTTTCCAAGCGCTTAAGATATAAAATTGCTTCCATCTACCGGCAACATATTCTTTTGAAAATAAGTTAGTCGCACTTGAAAAAAAACCCGAAACATGTAAATAATTAGCAAGCGCCATAAAAAAAACAAACGCGCCAAGTCTTTTGACGTTTGACATTTGACGACCCATTCCAATCGAAGGCTGAAGAAAACCGAGCCGAAAGCGAAGGCAAATAAAGAACAAAGGGTAGCCACCAACACCACCAGCAGCGCTTGTTGGAGTGAGCCAGTAATGCCAGGAAACTTTCTCTATAAATGCTACTTTTCGTGAGTGTTGGCTTAAAATTTCATCAATTTTGGCAGCACTAAGCAGACCCAAGAGAGCGCTGGAAGAAAAAAGAACTAAGCTGAAAATAGGAAAATGGGCGTGGCCCAATGCACTCGACTGATTAGAATACATTTGGGGAAATATTTTTTTTAAATGCTTGGAATAGCATAACTTTTAATAAGATGAAAATAGTTTAGTAAATTTCAAGGAACACTCCAGATTATCCAACATCATTCAAACACGACCGCTTATTAGGCTTAAAATGGGTATATTTCCCCTATTGAAGATAGAGGGGGCAACATTTACATCCCCGTCCGACGGAATTCGTGATCAGACAAATCTCGTCTCGAAAAATGCCACCGGGACCATCGGGGATGATGCAAAATGGCTTCTTTTGACATTGGGAATGCAAGGATAATGTTTCATAAGAAAAGTAAAAAATATCTTGAACAAATGCGAGGAGGACTTACATTTGTATGTGCGCGATTGTAGCTTGGATTGTAGGAGTATCAAATAAAAAAAAATCTATAAAACAAAGATTTTTGAGCTTGGGTTCAAGATAAAAATATGGAATGTATAGAATGCTGTTATGCACAGCAAAATTCCGAAGACAATAATTCTGTTGAATAAATTGATGGAAGTGTTTGATTTTTTTTCATCTCCCTTTCAAACACTCGTAAGAGAGATTCCATCTCCTTCCAAAATAAACACACCCAAAAAAAGAACAACACATCTGGAGTTTTTTTTGAAAAGGTCCAATAAACCAAATTTCCAGTTTTTGCTTTTTGGGTGTTTTTGAAACCGTTTTTGAAACACACAAAAAGCAAAAACTGAAAATTTGGTTTATTGGACCTTTTTAAAAAAAATCTCGAGACATATGCTAATTGTCCGTCGCGCCATTCTATCATGGTCTTCGCGGTCGCGTCTAGTCGCAATTTGTCCGGCCAATAAATCTGCCACGAGTGATATCCGACGACGGCGCACACGTGTGGACACAACTTTTTTTTTGGTGACTAAAACACCCCAAAGACCTTTCCCCCGGGCGGTTGTTTATCATTCGCCGGCACTTTGCCGAAGTTACTAGACAAGCTCCCCATCCCATCGCCTCTTCGCTATCGTCTGTGTCTTGTAGACCAACAACTACCAATTTGCTAGCATTTAAACTTCCGAGACGACGACCCCGCGGCCAATGGACTAGTTTAGCCGGGGGACGGATGGGACCATGCACCCAAAACAGGGACGGTGTAATTTGTTGACAAGTTTGACCAAGTCGTTATAGCGCGCACAGCTTCGCTGTGCGGTTCTCACCGCAATTTGCGCATTTGACGAGCGATTTATACTATTGGCGTTAGCGATCTTCCGTTTGAGTGTGATTTCTGATAAATATTTAGAGGCATATCAAACCCCAAAAAGGAACATCCTAACATAATATGTGCCACAAAAACTTTGGAGGTCATAAAAACAAGAAGAAATAGAGTGAAGCAAATAAACAACAACGGAGGATTCCTCAACCACAACAAAAACGATTACCTCTGCGAGAGGAAGCCGAAGAACCCGGGCTCCATGGGGCGGCGACAGCTCCATGGCACGCGTCCGGGATGATCCGTCCGAAAGTGCGTGATTATTTTTAGCCTGTTTTATTTCATGACTCGGCCATGCAGCACCACGGACCGGAGATTTTCCCGGCGAATCACGTGGCGTAAATGCGCGGATGAACAATAACAGTGTCGCGCCACAAATTTAATAATAGCCCCTTCCAGTTGAACTAAATTTGAGCAAAACAGCACGGAAGGTTTGAAGAGTGGAACAGATAACTCATCTGTCAGAAATGGTTTGCGTCTTGAATAATTTGTTATGAGTCCTTGCTAAAAATCATACAAATCTAAATTTAAGGTCTGACATTCTGTTTAAAAAGTTCCTATTTACATTATGTCCAAATTTGGTTCAAATCCTGACTTTCCGTGTTTATCTTGGATAAACATCACCGCGGATCATCTCATCATCCAATTCGGAGGGCCCATTTCAAGCTGTGTGAGCTGCGGAGTAAGATTGACGGCGTGAGATGTTGGGCAATCTCCTGGATGTGGCGCTTCATAAATTTCAAGCACACAAATGTGTTCATGATTTGTGCGCGGATGTTTCGAGGATGTGACCAGAGCGAGATTACTTTGACATACATTTAAATTGAAGTTAAATGTTTGGAACATCTCATTACTCTATTTAAAACATATATTTGCACACACACAAAAACAACAGTTATCCTACACTTGAACCAGTATGAAACCCGCTACCCATAATATAGAGATTGATTGACACGACCAATGTCCTTCGTCTTTGGAGTGAATGTGGTGCAGGCCGGCGTTCGTGTGAATCGGAGTCGGAGTGGGTAGGGAGCTGCTGTCGAAACCGCAGTCTTCGACCTGCAGGAAGCCACACGTGGTGTTACATTTCCGAATGATTTGAGTGGTATTAAACAGAAGCTGTAGATAGCAAATAGATGTGTTGAATGGAATGCTTTATTCTCGCAGTGTATTGCTGTGAACGTATAAAAGTGATTAGAAATTTTTAAATTAAAACGTATTTTTCATTAGAATTGTGATTTTTTTTCGTAATTCAAAGAATTAAATTGATATATGAAATTTACAAAATATTGCATCCATAAAATTTAAAGTATTATTTTGCAAATTATTTACCGCAAAACTAGTCTTTCAAATGTAGAGCAATGTTCTACGTTTCCGTAAATCAACTTCTCATTATATTTTTTGATTTTGATAAAACTTTGTCCATCGATTCCTTCTGCCATTTTTTTCGATCATTGGGGCTGTGCATAAAAAAAGTGATGTGCAAATAATTTAAACTCTGCATCTTGATACAGTATGTAAAAAAAGTATTTACACCCCTTGGGCACTATGCACATATTGTGATAAAACATGTAAACAATTTAAAGTTTGACAGAAACCTAGTACTACGTTTTGTTCAGAAACTCATGCCAAACATTTTGCTACAAAATGCTCATGAAAAGATGATTTCTATAAAAAGTTATATAACAAATACTATTACAAAAATCAAAAAAGGTGCAAAAAAAGTTTGTACACCTTTCAAAAAATTAACACAAATAAAGTTATTTGTTGACAAATCACCATAAATCCAGTCTACGAACTCCAAATAGGCATCCTTGACTGATTAAAAAAATAATTTGGATTGAATATAAAGTTTACTAACTACTTAGTACAACAGTTTATATAACTCTGGAAATTCTATATAAAACTTATCTAAACTTAATTTTGAAAACTTTTAATTTAACTAAATGTCAATATATTACCATAGAATTGCTAAATAAACATTTTGGAGTGGGTATAACACCGTTTTGGGGTCTTTGTATCGATAGAATAAATTTTTCGTTGGAATTTCGTACCAACCCGGAATTACGTCGTCGGAAAATCCGCCGGCATCCGAACCGGTCCACAATTCACAAGTCAACCTATGTGGCATCGGAAAGGGCATAAAATTTCCGATCTTTTGATACCCATACATCTAGGTTTTCTATAAAACCCACGTTTTTAAATACCTGAGCAAAAAGTAAGTTTGATCCACGAGATCAAAAATTACAAAATTACATACAAAAAATAAAATAAAAAGGTTACCTAGGTATTTAAAAACGTGGGTTTAAAAGAAAACCTAGATGTATGGGTATCAAAAGATCGGAAATATTATGCCCTTTCTGGTGCTACATAGGTTGACTTGTGAATCGTGGACCGGTTCGGATGCCGGCGGATTTACCGACTACGTAATTCCGGGTTGGTACGAAATTCCAATGAAAAATCTATTCTAGCGATACTAGACCCCCAAACGGTGTTATACCCACTCCAAAATGTTTATTTAGCAATTCTATGGTAATATATTGACATTTAGTTAAATTGAACGTTTGCAAAATTAAGTTTAGATAAGTTTTATATAGAATTTCCAGAATTATATAAATTTCATACTAAGTAATTAGTAAACTTTATATTCAATCCAAATTATGTTTTTAATCAGTCAAGGATGCCTATTTGGAGTTGGGAGACTGGATTTATGGTGATTTGTCAACAAATAACATTATTTATGTTAATTTTTCGAAAGGTGTACAAACTTTTTTTGCACCTTTTTTTATTTCTGTAATAGTATTTGTTATATAACTTTTTATAGAAATCATCTTTTCATGAGCTTTTTATAGCAAAATGTTCGGCATGAGTTTCTGAAAAAAACGTAGTACTAGGTTTCTGTCAAACTTTAAATTGTTTACATGTTTCATCACAAATTGTGCATAGTGTCCAAGGGATGTAAATACTTTTTTTACATACTGTATGTATCTAGAGCGTTCAATTTCCCAACCCGGGAATTCCCGGGATTTCCCGAAAAAAAAAATTCCCGTTACCCTGGAAATTTGTGAATTTCTCGGGAAACTCCCGAAATTAAAGCGGGATTATACATTTTCTTTACTCTTTTGAACCAATTTTTGAAAATTTGCAGAAAAAATATGAAAGATTTTAAAAGAATTTCAATCAATTCAATTTACTGTTGATATTGAATTAATCAGATGGAAAGAAAATTTCATGTCATGTTATTTCTGAAACATTCAAAATTGAAGATAGATTTTGTTTAATGAAAATAAATTGTTACATTTAAGTAAGCTTTTATAGAAAAATTGATATTATTTCATTAAAAAAGATATCTAACCCCTTCCTGCCAAAGCAAAATTGAGTTTTTTTAACGTTTTTGTTTCCCATGATCAAATTGAATCAAAATTGAATTGGTTTCAATGAATGTTTGTGCTTTGAGAATTCATTTATTAAGCTGTGTGTCAAAATAAAATCACTATAAAAATCATCGAAAAACTACATACATCGATTTTTTTTAAAGGTGCCTAAAGAAAGCAAACATATTTTAAAAACTTGCAGCAAATATTTGAAAACATTGAGTTGTTTCAAATAGAATAACAAGAGAAATTAGATTTTCAAGGAAACACAAAAAGCTTTACTGTTTTGTGTATGAGCTGAAACCAGTATGAATTGTTCTAGAAAAAGAAATTTGTCATGAAAAACATAATTTCTGAATGATTTTTTTTTTAAATTTAAAATGTGATGTGTCAAGTTTAAAAGAAATTTTATGATTGTGGAGTATGGATTCACTTTACTCATTGTCCATACACTTTGCACTTTTAAATACATTTCAATAAAGATACCTGAGATCAATTTTTGATCAATTGTACGATTTGAAATTATGTATTTTCATGTAATCGCTGTTGCAAAATATTGATAAGAACCAAGATCAGAACAATTGTCATAAATTTAAAATTTCTAGGGAATTTCCGGGATTTCCCGGGAAATTGGTTGAAAATTTCCCGTTTCCCGGAAATCCCTATCTAGTTTTTTTTTCTTTTATATTTTGTGCGTTCCTGATCTGCACTTGAAATCTATTTTTTTTTCCGATATGTCACAAACTTCCTCAATTTGAACCAATTTGAATGTATTTCTCATTTTTCAATATTTTTTTAATTGAACGGTGAGTTTACTTAACACATTAACATATGGCATTAAATTCCATTCAAAAAGCGTTTTTCGGAATTGCAGAAAATGTTGTAAGCAACTCGTTGCAAAACATGATTTTTGCAGCACTCGTCGTGTTTATCCAATTCGGTAAACCTCATTGGATAAATGTCCGACTCGTGCTGAAAACATCTTCTTTTTGCAACTTGTCGCATAAACTACTTTTTTTCCGTGATGGGAGTATATGAAGATTTCATTATACGAAGTGAACTTTTTGCGAGGACCTTGGATTATCGAGTCTGGACTATATCAGATTTTGCGCCATCCTAAAGATTCACGAAAAAGATACTTTTTTGATCCCTTGAAAAATGTTTAAAAAAAATCGAAATTTAAAAAATATGTTTTTTGAAAGTCCTTGCTCCTGTGCACAAATTTTATATTTTTTTTTAATCGTCTGTCTATTCATTTTTTAATTAATTTATTTATTATTACTAATTATTTTATTAAGCCCTTGCGCCATTTATGCCTTTACTGACGCGTGAAATGACCCCCAGGAAAAAACTTGCTCTCTGATAGATTCGCGAAACGAGCAAAATTTATGCGCGATGGCATTGAAACACTTCGCTCCAACCGCATAAACAACATAAAACCAACATAAAACAACATTGCCAGTGCCGAGCGCGACGGACGAAAAGCGAAGCGAAGGCAAATGCGAGAAACGTCAAAAACCCCTTCTTTAGGGATTTGACAGCAGCTATAATGTTGCGCGAACCGAACAAAGGTACATTCGTTAAACAGAAACCATTGAAGCAAAGTTTAAGCCACTTCAATGATGATGATTCTGATGATGGTTTCACACACGAAACAACAACAAAAAGAACCAGCTTGCCGAATAAGCAAGCATCGGCAAAGCGGTAAAATAGCATAAAAATATAAGCACACATACACACATACGCGATGTTATGTTGTGTGAGGCGACCGCGAAACATGTTATGCTGTTGTGGTGTGCGTTTGCAGAATGAGTGCAGTGGTGCCAGATAAGAGAAAGGAAATGTGATGTGTAATAAAAAAAAAATAAAAAAAAAATAAAAAAAATAACGAATAATGTTATTTATTTGTTTAAACATTCATATTGGCCCATTGACATTGTTTTGCTCGAGTTTTTGATCTTAGCGAAAATAATGTCTAAAAGTAAAATAAATCAATAGAGATTTTTGCAAAAACAAAATTCCATTAAAACCATCAAGATGAAATGAAGTCAAAATTCAAGCATTTCATGCATTATTGTCTTAGCTTTTTATTCAAAAATAACAATAAAGCATGTGTAAACAATTGTTTTTGACAGTATTCGTTGAAAAAAGTTTTTGCTGCCGTTCTGTAGACATTTTACATTTCTGTTTGACATTTTTACATTTACAATTTTGGGTGTAGAAGACACGTATTTTATTTTTTATTTTTTATAATTCTTTTAATTATTTTACTAAGCTCATGCGTCATTTATGCCTTTGCTGACGCTTGATTACTGATGCTTGATTACGCCCTTCCGTTGGACGGGAAAGTAAAGGTCAGTCCCGGCCTTAATGTCAAGTCAGGTCGTTAGGTCACTCCAGGTGACCAGGTTGTCATGCTGGTCGGCAGTTGGACTCGCAATCCAAAGGTCATCAGTTTGAATCCCGGGGTGGAAGGGAACTAGGTGTACACAGTGGTTTGAGTGATCTGTGGGTTGTATAGCAATTGGGTACTAAAGCCCTAGGTAAATTTTTATGTACAACGGTAAAAAACACGATTAAAAACCATTTCTGATCACTTTTTTTCATTTTAATGCAAAAAAAATATTGACAAGACAACATTTTTTCGATGGATCAACTATGGTCCCCTTGGAACGAGCTGTCAAGTAGGACCTTTTCTGTCAAGAAGGGCCGTGAAGTTAGATTTTTAAAAAAATAATTAAAAATCCATTTTAAATCCTTTGAGGACATTCAAAAGGTCATTGTACACAGAAAAATAAGCTTTATCGTTGTGAACAATAATATCACAAATCTAAGCTTAATTTTAGGACCCATTTGGTTTCGCTAGGCCAAAATAATTACACTCATACTCTATTGTGGATTTAGCTCGTAGCTGGATTTTCTGGCATCTTCTCACGGTCATTGGAAACGGTCGTGGATAACCTAGGGGTTCCCAGTTGGAGTGAAAAAAAAATCAATTTATAGAAAAATTATGGATTAAAATTTTGCTTTTTTATCACTTCTCTGACATCAGGAATAATTGTTTGAACATGCTCGCAATTTTTTTATTTGGTCGGAAAAATATTATTTTTCTTGAAAAAACTTCATTTTTAATCACATGATCACCCCTAATTCTGGCTCGATGCCGCCATCATGCGACCGCGTGCTCCGTTTGTTTGTCAACAAAGTTGCAGCTGGATGGTGAGACGAAGTGAGGGGGGAAGAGATTTTGACATTTTTATGCCCGCATCTGGCCCGCCGCCTATTTCGTCGGTCACTGTGTCGCCGGTCGTTTCCAGTGACCGAGTCCAGCTAGGTACTGATCGTACAATATTGTTTGGAAAAGATGGTACAAAAAATTGCGTTTTGTAAACAATTTACGTAAACAACAATTTCTTCAAAACATTATAGGGCTTTTGTTAATTTGATTTGGTTAACCGCGGTGGATTTTCTTGAAATATTTCGAACTGTCAAAAATCCACCAAAGGATCTACCGGTGGATATTTTTCTACCACAGTTTTTTGTGTGATCAATGTGGTAGATGTTTTGGTGGATTTTTGACAGTTCGAATTATTTCAAGAAAATCCACCGCGGTTAACCAAATCAAATTAACAAAAGCCCTTATATCTCCGAAATTCCTGGACCAATTTTAGCTCACCGCGTTGCTTAAGAGCGAGTTTTTCACCGATGTGAAACAGGTCGTATCGAGGTGCTCCGATTTGGATGAAACTTTCAGCGTTTGTTTGTCTATACATGAGATGAACTCATGTCAAATATGAGCCCTCTACGACAAAGGGAAATGGGGTAAAACGGGCATTGAAGTTTGAGGTCCAAAAAACATGAAAAATCTTAAAATTGTTCGCATTTCCGTAAAACTTCATCAATTCCAACTCTCTTAGATGCATTCGAAAGGTTTTTTGAAGCCCTTCAAAATGTGCTATAGACATCCAGGATTGGTTTGACTTTTTCTCATAGCTTTTGCAAATTACTGTTAAAAATGGATTTTTTTTAAATCTTAATAACTTTTGGCAACAGCCTCCAATACCCATACTCCCATAGGTCAAAAGTTAGGGAATTTCATGGACTATAAGCCTACGGTATTAACTTTTTGGCCAATCGCAGTTTTTCTCATAGTTTTACGATTTTTCTAGAACAAACATTTTACAACGTTAGTTTTTGCCCTGTAGGCCAAGAAGACGGCACTTTTTGGTCTCAATTTTGTCATATTCGGAATCCAAAATACTGCCTCTTAAAACATTTGAAAAAAACATGGCTGCACTAACTTAGAAATATTTGTTTTATCTCCTCCCTTCAAAAACGGCTTAAAAAATTAGGGGGCAAATTTTTTTTTCAGAAAAACCTCCAAATTGCATTAAATACACAGTTGAAAACAATTTGAAATGCATTCCTCAGCGTTTATAATCCATTTAACATGTTTGAGTTTATTTAAAAATATTTTTTTAGTTTTAGTGAATTTTTTAAGTACCAAAAAAGTTTTTTGTTATAGTTCTTTTCTCAAAAAGTTCAAACGAAGCGAGCTAAAAATGCGTTACCTGTTCAGGAGTTATGGAATTTTGGATAAAGTGGTTTTTGCGTAAATAGTAAAATCGAGAATCAATCGATTTGAGAACAACGCATTTGAATGTTGAGCATCATTTTTCAATTCCCATTTTAATATAAAACCAAAAGAAGATGTTCTATTGATAACAAACGATGAAAAACGTTGCTTTTATTGATAATTGATCATCCATATTCAAGTCTGCCTGTGTGGATCAATCGGACCGCGCACTGGACTCACAAACTAGAGGTCGCCGGTTCGAATCCCGAGGCGGACGCAAAAAATTCTAAGTGTTAATATAGGTATTCGGTGCCCTCTCCCCGTGCCATACCTTCACACTTAGGAGACCCGGGAAGCGGAGTCTTGTTGCAAAAAGAACGATACACGCCTGCGGATCCGTTGACGAAACCGCAAGGTTTAAGAGGGCCACATTATAAGGTGTTACGTCGATTCCGTTCCGTTCCGGGAAGGCCAGCTGTTTAACATGTATGAGTTTTGTTAAAAAATTCACCTCTTGTGTCGCGACTTGCAAAATAGTTCCAGCTGTCAAAATGCTTATCCGTCCTTTTATCGTGTTGCTTAAGAATTGTCACTTTTCACCTAGAATTGGACAAATGACTCAAAATAACGTCGCTTGTATGCTATCTTGTGACACGTCTGTTGTCGTTGTGCTTTCTTGAGACTTTACTTTTTAGGTAAATTTGTTCAAAATTTCGTCAAGATAGCACGACGGCGACGATTTTTCTTCAACTTTCAAAAAGTATTGCACATTTCAACTCAAACATGTGTCGGCAATTCCCACTGTGCGCGCGAATATGCGTCAACCAGCCGTCTCACATCGAAACGAATGGATTTTCCGAAGAACCGCTCTGATGACTCGCAGTGTTGCCTGGTGGTGGCCTTTGGCTGCTTTCTGTTTTTATGTTTCAAGCACTGAAACCGCACCTGTCAGTGTATTGGTAGCACTGGTTCGCGCTCCGCTGCGCACACAAACACTGTCAAAATGGCAGAGCGGGGTGTTTGTGACAGCCGCGCAACCGATTACTGGCAGCACTGCCCACCCGTAGCAGAAGCGATCTCTCCCTCCTCGCGGACTTGGCAGCAGTTCATTTGTGTTGGCCCAGGCCCGTGTCGTGTCTGTGTTGTAAAATAAGTTTCAAGTCTTTTGGCTCAAGTCTTGTTCGACGAATGCGAAAAAAAGAGGTTGACTTCCTTTCGGTTGGTCCGGACGCTGCTGCTTCTGCTGTTCAAGCTTCCCGTTAAGTTTAGCCTTTCTGGATCCGTGTTGAAACGAGCGCGCGCGGAGTGTTACCCGAGTACCAGTGTGAGACCAGCTTTAGCGTCGGGGTCAAGTTCCGTCCAGCAAACAGGGGGACGTGGTGGTGTAGAGTTTCCGGTTGCCAAACGGCGCGCGCGTCTTTGACCGATTCCGTGAGTGTGTGTGTCCTGACCCGGGGGCCGTCCACCGGAGCAATCTAGTGCGTTCTGTGAAGAAAGGTTCGCGGCCATTTAGAAGTGGCCACCAGAGGAGAAGTTCCGCCGCGACGACAAAAGAGTGTGTCGGGGTGAATGTGTCTGTGACAGAGGGGCCACAGATATACAGATACAGCACACGCAGAAGGAATTTTCCATCGCACCAGCACAACCAGCAGCAGCAGCTCTTCCCCGGAAGTTCCCCGGAGAATCGACCCGCAAAACTTCGCCGCCGGTGAATCCGCCTTCAAAACAAATCAATGGTAAGTCCAAGCGCGCACTGAGCAGTGTAATCCTTACGTGCATTCACAGATTTTGACAGTTCTCGCGCTCTGTGGGTTGGCTGATATGTCGCGGTTGGTGCCGCTCGGGCCCGCGATAGGTCGCAAAGAAGATGAAGGCATAGAGATATAAACAGCTGAATGATGTCGATGATGATGATGATGATGATGGTTACGGTGCATAGCTGTCGGGCCGAAGCCGAACAAACGAACGAACGAACGAATTAGGGAGAGCTAGGGTGGCTCTGACAGTTTTGTTTTGATAATTTTGACGTCATTTTTGACATTTTATTCTGTTTTCGAACATTGGGACAAAATTTCCAAACAAATAGAGTAACGAAATGTAATTCGACCGGGTATCTAATGTTGATATATCAGTAATTTGAAGTTCAATTACACCTCCTAAAATTAATTTTCAAATGTTTCTTAGCTTGAAGTGTTTCTTTTATAACTTCTATGAAAAATTGACTTGGATTGATTGCTACATTTTGATCAGCGCAGCAATTTTGAATTACTGTCTTTTGCTCGGGGCAAGACATTGCGCACAAGAGCAACTTTCTCCGCCTTACAGTCTTTGTTTTTGTTTATTTATCATCTCAAGCTTTGATTTCTTAGTCAATTTATCAACCGGCTACAAATTTTAATGTTTCATAAGAAATTCAGGAGCAAAACAATGACCCCTGAAATCCACAAACTTGGAAAACGTTTTCCTTTTGATGTAAACAGTCCTGGAATTTCTCCCGAGATGTACATTTTTACGCAATTATGACCTCAAATGCTATTCTGGATTTCCCTGGGCTTTGTCATAATGAGTGTCATAGGTTTGATGCTTGTTTGGCAAAGAGTATGATTTGATTCGATGTGGAATTAAAATCGAAGTGTTCAGTATATTGCTGAAGCTTCCATTTTTACACATGGACACCACTTCATGCTGCGAGAACCCACTTTGGCGCAGTCTCAGGGCTTAATCGATGGCCGGTAAGCTATCATCGAGACAAGGAGGTTCTCCGATAGTGGAAATATCACATTTGTAAAATAAACATATGTGATTTTTCCCTATCTTAATGTGGGTGTCAGGTTAGGATGCGGGTTTTTAAAAAATTAGTTTTTGTAGAATTTAGGATTTTAACTATAAATATCAACTTTTTATACTTTGCATTTAGTTATTTAGGGACAAAATTAGTAACAGTGAATTCAGTAATTCTATCAGAATCGGTGATTTTCATTCAAGTAGCATAAAAACCATTATGATTTGTCAAAATTTCCGTAGAGTCTCGATCAATCAATAGTGAAATGATATCGGACTAAGTTCGTTGATCTGTTGAACTAACGGTTGTCGGATTATGATTGTATCGACCATTGTTGCGAATCGAGGATCTACTGGAATTCTGACGATCGAATGGTCGTCTCTATTTCAATTCACGACTTGTAAAATATGAACTGTTATTCATTTTTTTTTTTGTTTTTGTATTTGTTTTTTTTTTTTAAGAAGCCAGACAGGTTTTACAAGAAACATTTTTTTGGCTATTAATTAAAATGTCGGGGATTTGAGATAAGAGTAGCTTTCGGATAGCTTGCTTTAAATCTTGTATTCAATTCAAGTTAGGTAGTTATCCGCAAATGAAAATTTGGACTTATATGAATAATTGAACATTTTGGACTTATGAATAACACACAACTGTGCATTTATTCTAGAGTCAGATCCATACAGCGTCTGTGTTTATTTGGTCGAAGTGTACTAATTCATTGGCAGATCTGATTCTAGTTGTAATGTACGACAAGACTACTGACGGACGTGACAGGACGAGGGCCCTGTTTAGAGGTTTCGACATCAACGATGTGCGGCTGGATCACCCTCCAAAAAAAAAAAATGCTATTCTGGATTTCATTGGTAGTTTTTCAAACGAGCACTTAAAATGAACTAACATTCATAAGCGATAAACTCAAATGCATGTAAAAAGACACGAACAGCACCGGAGATGATTTTTTTTCTCTCAATTCTCTCTCGTTTAGCACAAACGATTAACGTTTTGAACGAACGATGATCATTTTGCTTCGTGCGTGTTTCAAAAGATCTCAGTGAAAATAATAATAAAACTTATTTTATTCACTCTAGAACATGGTTTCGTAAGCTGGAAAGGTGGGTGTATCAGCTGTTTTATAATTGCGGGAGGTTTAGTAACATCACAGACCAGGTATCTTGAAAGCGTTTTTTTTTTGACACGTTAGAACTAACGTCATGATTCGAATTCCCAGACGCTTCGAAAGCCGGACACTTCATCTTGTTTAATCAATTATTTGGATATAAGTTCGCATTATGAATGTCATAATTTTCGTTAAATTCTAGCAAATTTTTATATAAACTATCGATTGTTATGATGTTAAAGGCTTATTTGAGACCTAAAGATTCACTTTCACTAACATTTCAGTCCAAATTTGTGCGATTCATAAGTAAAATCGAGTGTCCGGAATTCGAAGCAAAAGTGTCCGGATTTCGAATAAGCTTTTATCAATGTCCTAGATTCGAAGCACAACAAGTCATTTTCATTTTTAAATTCTGATGAAAAATTGTTAGAAAAGACATATTTTGCATGCATTTTCTTGAAACTGACTGTACTACTACATCCTGATGATGTTTCTACATTTCCAACTTATTACATGATTTTTTGCCAGCTATAACAAAAATGATATGCTACTAAGTGTCCGGATTTTGAATCATGACGTTATTATTTCATAAAAAATGTATTGAAATCGTTTAGAAAGTGTAGTGAATTTGGCTTAAAATAAAAATTAAGTGAAAACCATACTTCATTTTTGAATTAGTGGACACTTTTATACTACTTCGATCAGTTAATCGTGATGAAGTTAGCTAAAACATGTAGGAGAAACTTGCTCTTTTCTTCTGCTTCTGATGCCCTCAGAGCGACTCATAGCGAATATTTTTTCTCACTTTCAGTGCTTGAATTTGATGATTGTCTAAATTTTCCAAAAGAATTATGACAAGTCGGAAAATTTAGGAAAATCCAGTAATTCGCCGAAATCCGCAAAAAATCGGAAAAATGTCGGCAATTTTTGAATTTTGACGTATGTTTCAAAAATATTCGCAAGTTAGTGCGTTAGTTCCAAAAAAAATTTTCGTTTGAGAATTTTTTTCTAAATCTTGAATTATTTTTGGAATCTTTTGAACAATTTCAAATCAATTGCTCTAAATTTGTATTGGGCACATTACTGAAAATTAAAGGTTTTTTTTTCTCCATTTGAATTATTTAACAATAAATAGCCTATTAAGACATTAGAAATCCTTATAAATAATGAATGGTCATGATGGCATGTATTTGATTATTTTTGACTAAGTCTATCAAAATAAACAGGTTACAAAACAACAAAACTATTTCAACACCAAATTGATAATAGAGCCTGACTTCGATGACTATCATAAGCGTAAAATTATTATTTTGTTTCATTTGTATACATTGCTAACATATTTGAAAGACGATTCCAATATGAGTTTGCCGATTTTTTATTTTTGTAGCAAATGTTTTAAAATGTAAAATGTAATTCATGAAAAAAAGAAAACAATAAACCACTGACGTTCGATAGACCAATGATTTTTTTCTCAATTTGATACCAAAAACCACTAAAATACATTTTAGAAATATAATTTCTCATAAATTTCAGGATATTTGCATTTATTGCATTTTTTTTTTTGCAAAAAAAAAATATTCACTGTGATCTTATTTAAGAGATTATTGCTAACAAAATTATATAATCAAGAAAATATTTCAAATTTAGTTATTTACAACTTCTTGCCATCTCCTTTTTCCAGTTCAAACTGAGGAATAAACAATTATGTTAGGCAGTTTTTAAAATAAACCTTTCTTTTATTGTAATGCTTTTAATTATTTGAATCAAAGTCACAAAATCAAAATTTTGTTGATTTTATTTTACTGAAATTTTCAAAATCATGAGTGCTTCTATTTTTTAGGTTTTTTAAATGTAAATTTGTTGATAAGTTTCAACAGTTTGATTTTTTTTGTATTAAAAATTTAGATTTCAGTCATTTTTTAGATAAGAAATGCGTATTTTTTGAGGTTCTGGAAAAGTCGCGAATTCGAAAATGGGATTTGAATGGTCAACCTTTAAATTATGTAACAAGCAGTATCTCAAGTTCACATGAATTACTTCGACGGACGAAAATTGTTCATTGTTTTCTCTTTGGTCTGACAGTCTTGGCAGCTGAGTTCGTTTCGCGGTGCCTGTCCGTCGGGACGCATTTTTATTCGCGTTCCGTTTTCGTCGATCGTCGTCGGTGTGTATTTCGGGTGAGTTCGTGCGTGTGTGTGTGTGTGAAGGTGCGGCTAGCTCTAGTTGTCACGATGACAGCAGAGCTGAGCCAGTTCGTTTCGCGGTGCCTGTCCGTCGGGACGCATTTTTATTCGCGTTCCGTTTTCGTCGATCGTCGTCGGTGTGTATTTCGGGTGAGTTCGTGCGTGTGTGTGTGTGTGAAGGTGCGGCTAGCTCTAGTTGTCACGATGACAGCAGAGCTGAGCCAGTTCGTTTCGCGGTGCCTGTCCGTCGGGACGCATTTTTTCTTTTTCGCGTTCCGTTTTCGTCGATCGTCGTCGGTGTGTATTTCGGGTGAGTTCGTGCGTGTGTGTGTGAAGGTAAGGCTAGCTCTAGTTGTCACGATGACAGCAGAGCTGAGCCAGTTCGTTTCGCGGTGCCTGTCCGTCGGGACGCATTTTTATTCGCGTTCCGTTTTCGTCGATCGTCGTCGGTGTGTATTTCGGGTGAGTTCGTGCGTGTGTGTGTGTGAAGGTGCGGCTAGCTCTGGTTGTCACGATGACAGCAGAGCTGAGTCAGTTCGTTTCGCGGTGCCTGTCCGTCGGGACGCATTTTTATTCGCGTTCCGTTTTCGTCGATCGTCGTCGGTGTGTATTTCGGGTGAGTTCGTGCGTGTGTGTGTGTGTGAAGGTGCGGCTAGCTCTAGTTGTCACGATGACAGCAGAGCTGAGCCAGTTCGTTTCGCGGTGCCTGTCCGTCGGGACGCATTTTTTCTTTTTCGCGTTCCGTTTTCGTCGATCGTCGTCGGTGTGTATTTCGGGTGAGTTCGTGCGTGTGTGTGTGAAGGTAAGGCTAGCTCTAGTTGTCACGATGACAGCAGAGCTGAGCCAGTTCGTTTCGCGGTGCCTGTCCGTCGGGACGCATTTTTATTCGCGTTCCGTTTTCGTCGATCGTCGTCGGTGTGTATTTCGGGTGAGTTCGTGCGTGTGTGTGTGTGAAGGTGCGGCTAGCTCTGGTTGTCACGATGACAGCAGAGCTGAGCCAGTTCGTTTCGCGGTGCCTGTCCGTCGGGACGCATTTTTATTCGCGTTCCGTTTTCGTCGATCGTCGTCGGTGTGTATTTCGGGTGAGTTCGTGCGTGTGTGTGTGTGTGAAGGTGCGGCTAGCTCTAGTTGTCACGATGACAGCAGAGCTGAGCCAGTTCGTTTCGCGGTGCCTGTCCGTCGGGACGCATTTTTATTCGCGTTCCGTTTTCGTCGATCGTCGTCGGTGTGTATTTCGGGTGAGTTCGTGCGTGTGTGTGTGTGTGAAGGTGCGGCTAGCTCTAGTTGTCACGATGACAGCAGAGCTGAGCCAGTTCGTTTCGCGGTGCCTGTCCGTCGGGACGCATTTTTTCTTTTTCGCGTTCCGTTTTCGTCGATCGTCGTCGGTGTGTATTTCGGGTGAGTTCGTGCGTGTGTGTGTGAAGGTAAGGCTAGCTCTAGTTGTCACGATGACAGCAGAGCTGAGCCAGTTCGTTTCGCGGTGCCTGTCCGTCGGGACGCATTTTTATTCGCGTTCCGTTTTCGTCGATCGTCGTCGGTGTGTATTTCGGGTGAGTTCGTGCGTGTGTGTGTGTGAAGGTGCGGCTAGCTCTGGTTGTCACGATGACAGCAGAGCTGAGTCAGTTCGTTTCGCGGTGCCTGTCCGTCGGGACGCATTTTTATTCGCGTTCCGTTTTCGTCGATCGTCGTCGGTGTGTATTTCGGGTGAGTTCGTGCGTGTGTGTGTGTGAAGGTGCGGCTAGCTCTGGTTGTCACGATGACAGCAGAGCTGAGTCAGTTCGTTTCGCGGTGCCTGTCCGTCGGGACGCATTTTTATTCGCGTTCCGTTTTCGTCGATCGTCGTCGGTGTGTATTTCGGGTGAGTTCGTGCGTGTGTGTGTGTGTGAAGGTGCGGCTAGCTCTAGTTGTCACGATGACAGCAGAGCTGAGCCAGTTCGTTTCGCGGTGCCTGTCCGTCGGGACGCATTTTTTCTTTTTCGCGTTCCGTTTTCGTCGATCGTCGTCGGTGTGTATTTCGGGTGAGTTCGTGCGTGTGTGTGTGTGAAGGTAAGGCTAGCTCTAGTTGTCACGATGACAGCAGAGCTGAGCCAGTTCGTTTCGCGGTGCCTGTCCGTCGGGACGCATTTTTATTCGCGTTCCGTTTTCGTCGATCGTCGTCGGTGTGTATTTCGGGTGAGTTCGTGCGTGTGTGTGTGTGAAGGTGCGGCTAGCTCTGGTTGTCACGATGACAGCAGAGCTGAGTCAGTTCGTTTCGCGGTGCCTGTCCGTCGGGACGCATTTTTTCTTTTTCGCGTTCCGTTTTCGTCGATCGTCGTCGGTGTGTATTTCGGGTGAGTTCGTGCGTGTGTGTGTGTGAAGGTAAGGCTAGCTCTAGTTGTCACGATGACAGCAGAGCTGAGCCAGTTCGTTTCGCGGTGCCTGTCCGTCGGGACGCATTTTTTGACAAAGGACTTTGTCTTAAAGCTCTATCTGCGGTGTCAATGCAAAATTTTTCGAAAATGTAGCGTTACCGTCGCAAGCCCTCGGCGTGACATTCTGTTTCTGTTGCGTAGATGCCGTGAAAACTATTTAAGCTAAAAGTTAGCCTCTGGAGGATTTAGTGTCCATCAGACTTTCATCAAAGACGGACCTTACGTTGGGAATTTTATTGCTCACACACACACACGCAGGTGGTGCACGAACTTGAGAGGAGGTCCAAGAAGTTATTGACGGTAGCCAGAACGGTCACCGGAATACCGAAATTATTGGGAACAATTTGGTAGGATATCGGCCACACCCGGTGTGGCCAGTGCCCTGAGGGAAGGTTCTACCGGGAGGACATTTACGGAACCATACAAATTTGGGCAATATGGGTATCAAAATTCATGGTTTTTGATACTGGTAATGAAAATGGCCATTTTGGCAGGATTGGCCACACCCGGAGTGGCCATTGCCCTGAGGGAAGGTTCTACCGGGAGGACATTTACGGAACCATACAAATTTGGGCAATATGGGTATCAAAATTCATGGTTTTTGATACTGGTAATGAAAATGGCCATTTTGGCAGGATTGGCCACACCCGGAGTGGCCATTGCCCTGAGGGAAGGTTCTACCGGGAGAACATTTACGGAACCATACGTCTTGGGGCAATATGCGTATCAAAATTCATGGTTTTTGAAACTGATAATGAAAATGGCCATTTTGGCAAAATTGGCCACACCCGGAGCGGCCAGTGCCCTGAGGGAAGGTTCTACCGGGAGGACATTTACGGAACCATACGACTTGGGGCAATATGCGTATCAAAATTCATGGTTTTTGATACTGGTGATGAAAATGGCCATTTTGGCAGGATTGGCCACACCCGGAGTGGCCATTGCCCTGAGGGAAGGTTCTACCGGGAGGACATTTACGGAACCATACGTCTTGGGGCAATATGCGTATCAAAATTCATGGTTTTTGAAACTGATAATGAAAATGGCCATTTTGGCAGAATTGGCCACACCCGGAGCGGCCAGTGCCCTGAGGGAAGGTTCTACCGGGAGGACATTTACGGAACCATACGACTTGGGGCAATATGCGTATCAAAATTCATGGTTTTTGATACTGGTGATGAAAATGGCCATTTTGGCAGGATTGGCCACACCCGGAGTGGCCATTGCCCTGAGGGAAGGTTCTACCGGGAGGACATTTACGGAACCATACAATTTGGGAAATATGGGTATCAAAATTCATGGTTTTTGATACTGGTAATGAAAATGGCCATTTTGGCAGGATTGGCCACACCCGGAGTGGCCATTGCCCTGAGGGAAGGTTCTACCGGGAGGACATTTACGGAACCATACAAATTTGGGCAATATGGGTATCAAAATTCATGGTTTTTGATACTGGTGATGAAAATGGCAATTTTGGCAGGATTGGCCACACCCGGAGCGGCCAGTGCCCTGAGGGAAGGTTCTACCGGGAGGACATTTACGGAACCATACAAATTTGGGCAATATGGGTATCAAAATTCATGGTTTTTGATACTGGTAATGAAAATTACCATTTTGGCAGGATTGGCCACACCCGGAGTGGCCATTGCCCTGAGGGAAGGTTCTACCGGGAGGACATTTACGGAACCATACAAATTTGGGCAATATGGGTATCAAAATTCATGGTTTTTGATACTGGTGATGAAAATGGCCATTTTGGCAGGATTGGCCACACCCGGAGTGGCCATTGCCCTGAGGGAAGGTTCTACCGGGAGGACATTTACGAAACCATACAAATTTGGGCAATATGGGTATCAAAATTCATGGTTTTTGATACTGGTAATGAAAATGACCATTTTGGCAGGATTGACCACACCCGGAGTGGCCATTGCCCTGAGGGAAGGTTCTACCGGGAGAACATTTACGGAACCATACGACTTGGGGCAATATGCGTATCAAAATTCATGGTTTTTGATACTGGTGATGAAAATGGCCATTTTGGCAGAATTGGCCACACCCGGAGCGGCCAGTGCCCTGAGGGAAGGTTCTGCCGGGAGGACATTTACGGAACCATACAAATTTGGGCAATATGGGTATCAAAATTCATGGTTTTTGATACTGGTAATGAAAATGACCATTTTGGCAGGATTGGCCACACCAGGAGTGGCCATTGCCCTGAGGGAAGGTTCTACCGGGAGGACATTTACGGAACCATACAAATTTGGGCAATATGGGTATCAAAATTCATGGTTTTTGATACTGGTAATGAAAATTACCATTTTGGCAGGATTGGCCACACCCGGAGTGGCCATTGCCCTGAGGGAAGGTTCTACCGGGAGGACATTTACGGAACCATACAAATTTGGGCAATATGGGTATCAAAATTCATGGTTTTTGATACTGGTGATGAAAATGGCCATTTTGGCAGAATTGGCCACACCCGGAGTGGCCAGTGCCCTGAGGGAAGGTTCTACCGGGAGGACATTTACGGAACCATACAAATTTGGGCAATATGGGTATCAAAATTCATGGTTTTTGATACTGGTGATGAAAATGGCAATTTTGGCAGAATTGGCCACACCCGGAGCGGCCAGTGCCCTGAGGGAAGGTTCTACCGGGAGGACATTTACGGAACCATACGACTTGGGGCAATATGCGTATCAAAATTCATGGTTTTTGATACTGGTGATGAAAATGGCCATTTTGGCAGGATTGGCCACACCCGGAGTGGCCAGTGCCCTGAGGGAAGGTTCTACCGGGAGGACATTTACGGAACCATACGACTTGGGGCAATATGCGTATCAAAATTCATGGTTTTTGATACTGGTAATGAAAATGACCATTTTGGCAGGATTGGCCACACCCGGAGTGGCCATTGCCCTGAGGGAAGGTTCTACCGGGAGGACATTTACGGAACCATACAAATTTGGGCAATATGGGTATCAAAATTCATGGTTTTTGATACTGGTGATGAAAATGGCCATTTTGGCAGAATTGGCCACACCCGGAGCGGCCAGTGCCCTGAGGGAAGGTTCTACCGGGAGGACATTTACGGAACCATACGACTTGGGGCAATATGCGTATCAAAATTCATGGTTTTTGATACTGGTGATGAAAATGGCCATTTTGGCAGGATTGACCACACCCGGAGTGGCCATTGCCCTGAGGGAGAACATTTACCATACAAATTTGGGCAATATGGGTATCAAAATTCATGGTTTTTGAAACTGGTAATGAAAATGGCCATTTTGACTGGATTGGCCACACCCGGAGTGGCCAGTGCCCTCGGGAAGGTTCTACCGGGGGTACATTATTCGAACCATACGACTTGGGCCAATCAAAAAATCAAATCAAATTATTCGCTCTACAGCATTGCCTTGGCGTTCTCGATTGCGAGATTCCTACTCGAAACTAGGTGTTCGAAGGCTTGATTGTTGAGGCAATTGCAAACCTCTTTTTACACCTTAGCTTCCATCCACCCCGGGATTCGAACTGACGACCTTTGGATTGTTAGTCCAACTGCCTACCAGCGACTCCACCGAGACAGGACCCAGGGAGACGACTCCAACACCTGGACTGAGCTAACGACCTAACCTTTTTAGGTTAGTCCGGGGCCAACATTTACTTCCCGTCCGACGGAAGGCGTGATCAGACAAATCTCGTCTCGAAAAATGCCACCGGGACCGTTTGGGATCGAACCCAGGCCGACTGGGTGAGAGGCAATCACGCTTATCCCTACACCACGGTTCTTGGGCCAATATGGGTATCAAAATTCATGGTTTTTTAAACTGGTAATGAAAATGGCCATTTTGACCGGATTGGCCACACCCGGAGTGGCCAGTGCCCTCGGGAAGGTTCTACCGGGGGGACATTAATCGAACCATACGACTTAGGGCAATATGGGTATCAAAATTCATGGTTTTTTAAACTGGTAATGAAAATGGCCATTTTGACCGGATTGGCCACACCCGGAGTGGCCAGTGCCCTCGGGAAGGTTCTACCGGGGGGACATTAATCGAACCATACGACTTAGGGCAATATGGGTTTCAAAATTCATGGTTTGGCCACTACGGGTGTGGCCAATCTAGTCAAAATGCTTATTTTTATTACCAGTTTCAATAACCATGAATTTTGATACCCATATTGCCCCAAGTCGTATGGTTCGATTAATGTCCCCCCGGTAGAACCTTCCCGAGGGCACTGGCCACTCCGGGTGTGGCCAATCCAGTCAAAATGGCCATTTTCATTATCAGTTTCAAAAACCATGAATTTTGATACCTATATTGCCCCAAGTCGTATGGTTCGAATAATGTCCCCCCGGTAGAACCTTCCCGAGGGCACTGGCCACTCCGGGTGTGGCCAATCCGGTCAAAATGGCCATTTTCATTACAAGTTTAAAAAACCATGAATTTTGATACCCATATTGCCCCAAGTCGTATGGTTCGATTAATGTCCCCCGGTAGAACCTTCCCGAGGGCACTGGCCACTCCGGGTGTGGCCAATCCAGTCAAAATGGCCATTTTCATTATCAGTTTCAAAAACCATGAATTTTGATACCTATATTGCCCCAAGTCGTATGGTTCGATTAATGTCCCCCGGTAGAACCTTCCCGAGGGCACTGGCCACTCCGGGTGTGGCCAATCCAGTCAAAATTGCCATTTTCATTATCAGTTTCAAAAACCATGAATTTTGATACCTATATTGCCCCAAGTCGTATGGTTCGAATAATGTCCCCCCGGTAGAACCTTCCCGAGGGCACTGGCCACTCCGGGTGTGGCCAATCCGGTCAAAATGGCCATTTTCATTACAAGTTTAAAAAACCATGAATTTTGATACCCATATTGCCCCAAGTCGTATGGTTCGATTAATGTCCCCCCGGTAGAACCTTCCCGAGGGCACTGGCCACTCCGGGTGTGGCCAATCCAGTCAAAATGCCCATTTTCATTACCAGTTTCAATAACCATGAATTTTGATACCCATATTGCCCCAAGTCGTATGGTTCGATTAATGTCCCCCCGGTAGAACATTCCCGAGGGCACTGGCCACTCCGGGTGTGGCCAATATCCTATAAATGTGGTCCCAAGCCCATTGCCCCAAATCATTCTGGTCCGGTGACCGTCCTTACAATCTTCATAAGAACAGAATTCCTCCCAATTTAGTGCACAAACTGTGTCTTTCAATGTGTGCGTGTGTGTGTGTGTGAGCAATAAAATTACCACCGTGGATCCGCTTTTGTCGAAACCTCGTAAGGCACTGAATTTTTTTGAGGCTATCTGTTAGCTTAAATAGTTCGCATGAAATGTGGCAACAGTGGTGCAACATTCTCGCGTGACAGTTCCACGTAAACAGGAGAGGAGGCAAAATTTGCACCATGTTGCCACATTTCATGCAAACTATTTAAGCTAACAGATAGCCTCAGAAAAATTCAGTGCCTTACGAGGTTTCGACAAAGGCGGATCCACGGTGGTAATTTTATTGCTCACACACACACACGCACACATTGAAAGACACAGTTTGTGCACTAAATTGGGAGGAATTCTGTTCTTATGAAGATTGTAAGGACGGTCACCGGACCAGAATGATTTGGGGCAATGGGCTTGGGACCACATTTATAGGATATTGGCCACACCCGGAGTGGCCAGTGCCCTCGGGAATGTTCTACCGGGGGGACATTAATCGAACCATACGACTTGGGGCAATATGGGTATCAAAATTCATGGTTATTGAAACTGGTAATGAAAATGGGCATTTTGACCGGATTGGCCACACCCGGAGTGGCCAGTGCCCTCGGGAAGGTTCTACCGGGGGGACATTATTCGAACCATACGACTTGGGGCAATATAGGTATCAAAATTCATGGTTTTTGAAACTGATAATGAAAATGGCCATTTTGACAGGATTGGCCACACCCGGAGTGGCCAGTGCCCTCGGGAAGGTTCTACCGGGGGGACATTAATCGAACCATACGACTTGGGGCAATATGGGTATCAAAATTCATGGTTTTTTAAACTTGTAATGAAAATGGCCATTTTGACCGGATTGGCCACACCGGAGTGGCCAGTGCCCTCGGGAAGGTTCTACCGGGGGGACATTATTCGAACCATACGACTTGGGGCAATATAGGTATCAAAATTCATGGTTTTTGAAACTGATAATGAAAATGGCCATTTTGACTGGATTGGCCACACCCGGAGTGGCCAGTGCCCTCGGGAATGTTCTACCGGGGGGACATTAATCGAACCATACGACTTGGGGCAATATGGGTATCAAAATTCATGGTTATTGAAACTGGTAATGAAAATGGCCATTTTGACCGGATTGGCCACACCCGGAGTGGCCAGTGCCCTCGGGAAGGTTCTACCGGGGGGACATTATTCGAACCATACGACTTGGGGCAATATAGGTATCAAAATTCATGGTTTTTGAAACTGATAATGAAAATGGCCATTTTGACAGGATTGGCCACACCCGGAGTGGCCAGTGCCCTCGGGAAGGTTCTACCGGGGGACATTAATCGAACCATACGACTTGGGGCAATATGGGTATCAAAATTCATGGTTTTTTAAACTTGTAATGAAAATGGCCATTTTGACCGGATTGGCCACACCCGGAGTGGCCAGTGCCCTCGGGAAGGTTCTACCGGGGGGACATTAATCGTACCATACGACTTGGGGCAATATGGGTATCAAAATTCATGATTTTTGAAACTGGTAATGAAAATGGCCATTTTGACCGGATTGGCCACACCCCGAGTGGCAATTGCCCTCGGGAAGGTTCTACTGGGGGGGGACATTAATCGAACTATTCGACTTGGGGCAATATGGGTACCAAAATTCATGGTTTTTGATACTGGACATGAAAATTACCATTTTGATTGGACATTTTCCGAACCATACTTGTTTTGGCAATTTATTTCCACAGAGGTGCCAAAGATTGAAAAAATTTTATAGGAATAAATTATTTAGGATTAAATACATAGGCAATGTTTTAAAAATATAAAATAAAATAGAATATTTTTTAGGAGTTTTGTACAAAGTTCTTTGTCATATTGGTCATGTAGAACATAACCACCTGCACCTTTTCTTTTTCGCGTTCCGTTTTCGTCGATCGTCGTCGGTGTGTATTTCGGGTGAGTTCGTGCGTGTGTGTGTGAAGGTAAGGCTAGCTCTAGTTGTCACGATGACAGCAGAGCTGAGCCAGTTCGTTTCGCGGTGCCTGTCCGTCGGGACGCATTTTTATTCGCGTTCCGTTTTCGTCGATCGTCGTCGGTGTGTATTTCGGGTGAGTTCGTGCGTGTGTGTGTGTGAAGGTGCGGCTAGCTCTGGTTGTCACGATGACAGCAGAGCTGAGTCAGTTCGTTTCGCGGTGCCTGTCCGTCGGGACGCATTTTTTCTTTTTCGCGTTCCGTTTTCGTCGATCGTCGTCGGTGTGTATTTCGGGTGAGTTCGTGCGTGTGTGTGTGAAGGTAAGGCTAGCTCTAGTTGTCACGATGACAGCAGAGCTGAGCCAGTTCGTTTCGCGGTGCCTGTCCGTCGGGACGCATTTTTATTCGCGTTCCGTTTTCGTCGATCGTCGTCGGTGTGTATTTCGGGTGAGTTCGTGCGTGTGTGTGTGTGTGAAGGTGCGGCTAGCTCTAGTTGTCACGATGACAGCAGAGCTGAGCCAGTTCGTTTCGCGGTGCCTGTCCGTCGGGACGCATTTTTTCTTTTTCGCGTTCCGTTTTCGTCGATCGTCGTCGGTGTGTATTTCGGGTGAGTTCGTGCGTGTGTGTGTGAAGGTAAGGCTAGCTCTAGTTGTCACGATGACAGCAGAGCTGAGCCAGTTCGTTTCGCGGTGCCTGTCCGTCGGGACGCATTTTTATTCGCGTTCCGTTTTCGTCGATCGTCGTCGGTGTGTATTTCGGGTGAGTTCGTGCGTGTGTGTGTGTGTGAAGGTGCGGCTAGCTCTAGTTGTCACGATGACAGCAGAGCTGAGCCAGTTCGTTTCGCGGTGCCTGTCCGTCGGGACGCATTTTTTCTTTTTCGCGTTCCGTTTTCGTCGATCGTCGTCGGTGTGTATTTCGGGTGAGTTCGTGCGTGTGTGTGTGTGAAGGTAAGGCTAGCTCTAGTTGTCACGATGACAGCAGAGCTGAGCCAGTTCGTTTCGCGGTGCCTGTCCGTCGGGACGCATTTTTTCTTTTTCGCGTTCCGTTTTCGTCGATCGTCGTCGGTGTGTATTTCGGGTGAGTTCGTGCGTGTGTGTGTGTGTGAAGGTGCGGCTAGCTCTGGTTGTCACGATGACAGCAGAGCTGAGCCAGTTCGTTTCGCGGTGCCTGTCCGTCGGGACGCATTTTTATTCGCGTTCCGTTTTCGTCGATCGTCGTCGGTGTGTATTTCGGGTGAGTTCGTGCGTGTGTGTGTGTGTGAAGGTGCGGCTAGCTCTAGTTGTCACGATGACAGCAGAGCTGAGCCAGTTCGTTTCGCGGTGCCTGTCCGTCGGGACGCATTTTTTTTTTCGCGTTCCGTTTTCGTCGATCGTCGTCGGTGTGTATTTCGGGTGAGTTCGTGCGTGTGTGTGTGTGAAGGTGCGGCTAGCTCTAGTTGTCACGATGACAGCAGAGCTGAGCCAGTTCGTTTCGCGGTGCCTGTCCGTCGGGACGCATTTTTTCTTTTTCGCGTTCCGTTTTCGTCGATCGTCGTCGGTGTGTATTTCGGGTGAGTTCGTGCGTGTGTGTGTGTGAAGGTGCGGCTAGCTCTGGTTGTCACGATGACAGCAGAGCTGAGTCAGTTCGTTTCGCGGTGCCTGTCCGTCGGGACGCATTTTTATTCGCGTTCCGTTTTCGTCGATCGTCGTCGGTGTGTATTTCGGGTGAGTTCGTGCGTGTGTGTGTGTGTGAAGGTGCGGCTAGCTCTAGTTGTCACGATGACAGCAGAGCTGAGCCAGTTCGTTTCGCGGTGCCTGTCCGTCGGGACGCATTTTTTCTTTTTCGCGTTCCGTTTTCGTCGATCGTCGTCGGTGTGTATTTCGGGTGAGTTCGTGCGTGTGTGTGTGTGAAGGTGCGGCTAGCTCTGGTTGTCACGATGACAGCAGAGCTGAGCCAGTTCGTTTCGCGGTGCCTGTCCGTCGGGACGCATTTTTTTTCGCGTTCCGTTTTCGTCCATCGTCGTCGGTGTGTTTTTCTCGTTAGTCTTGTATTTGATACACATCACAGTCGGATTTCTTTTTTCTATGATTTGCAATTGTTTCACGGGAAGATTCTTTTTAAATTGCGTTAGCAAAATATAAATTATCATTCAATTCGACCATTCGTTTCCCGCGAATCACGGCGACAAATATTGTTTCAACGCGATTGTTCAAACCCTTCAGATAACATCATAACTCATCAGTCATTAATTAGTCGCTCATCTTATAATAATTTAAAAGTATAAATAGTTTCAGGTCAACTCTACGTAAATATGTTACGCTGAGTTTAATATTTCACCTTTTAATCACAAATTATTTTGATCCTATCTTTCCACAGCCGGCTGTCTAAGATTGAATCATTTATGCTAAATTTAACACCAAATAACCGGGAATGGTCTCATCCGCATCATCCGATTGATTGCCTTGAGAATACATAATACATCACCCTATTCAACAAAATTCATTGATTATTGGGCCACATCATCATCTTCTATGATGAATCCTGGCCATTACCCTTTCCCACTAACAAAATCCCAAGTAGACGTAGTTTTCCGGCACACGCGGGGGTGTGGATATCGTATAGAACCCACCCTTGGTAGCAGCCTGTGCTAACTAACATTCCCGTCCCATCCCCTCGAGATCTACAAACTGACATGGCGGGCGCCGTTGGTGGCCAACGACTGTTTCCTATTCGCACCGGCTCTAGTTTTGATGATCGTGATGTTTTATCTTTTCAGCGCATTCATGCATGCTGTTGATAAGGGAAACATCATTTGATCGTTGAAGCGTGTGACCAGTTGTGCTGATGGGATATTACGGTCCTGTTCAGCAACGGAGAAGGACAACCATGGGTGGTCTCTCATGCTCATGCTCATGCTCTGACAGTCTTGGCAGCTCTACCCTGGATTTTTGTTTGGACCAAGCGATAAGATAGAGGATGGGACAGTGCCTTTAAATTTTCAAGTCCTTGTTGACAGAAAGGGAGGGAGAAAGAGGCGGGCCAAATTCAATTTTCCGCATTGCGCAATTCTTACTAACGATTATGTTATTACTATACTGGCCATGTTCGCATAAATGTCCGATATGCAAAAATAGCAAACTGCGAAAAACGCAAAGCAGTTTTGCCCCACAGATAAGACTTCGTGTTAAGTTTTTGCGAAAAACTGGACTTTCTCAAGATATTTTTCGTTTTTCTGAAAGAGCAAACGATTTAACTAGGGACATTCTGGAGTTTTGTTTTTTTTTTTTTGAAAGAGTTCCATAAACATATGAAACACAATAGCTTTTAGTACCTTTTTTTTTAAAAAAAAAATTAAACTCTAGACTTGATAGATTGAAATTTCATCAAAAACGACCAAGAAAGCTGGATAGCTCGATTGTTTTTCAGCTGTCCCGCAATTTTAAAGTGGGAATGTTCAATTAGAAATCGCGACTGGTAAATAAACAAATAAGAACTAGTTGCCAAGATCAAGATTTTCTAAATCTAGTTGTCAAAAATGCGACCAAAATAAAATTGGATCAGTATTTTTAAACATTTTTACAAATCTTATATTCAAGCAAAACAATGTTAATTGGCCAATGTGGATTTTTTAACAAGCAGTCTTTCCTGCTCATGTCAAATGTAAACATTCACTGATGTGCAAGACAGACTTCTTGTTCACAAATCCACATTGACTCATTTACATTGTTTTGCTTGAATTGTTTTCTGTTTTGATTTCGTTACATGTATCGTCCAATGCTACACCCAAACGGTGGTCGCATCATTTTGCTACAAATCTGCCCGTTACCGACAATTATCGATATTGCCGACGGCTGTTTGATTGTACTTTAGAAAATAAAACTTAATGGAACGAGGATTAAATCATCAACTTCTTAGTTGTTGATCCGACACGCTACCACTGCGCCATGGACCACTTGATAGCATGAGGGGCAGAGCTCAAACATAATCATCTTTCTGGCCAGTTGCTTGTATTGGTGAGGACTACAGATCGCTGACATGTTTACACAATTTTGCTGCAAAATCTGTTAAAAAATATGATTTTTTTTGTAGCAAACCCACTATGGCAGATTTTGATGTATATTTTTTCCTGCGTGTTTAGTAAAATTCATTAGTTTAGAAAAAAAGCGGACTACAAAAAAACCTAAATAATTTACATTGAAAAATAAAAATACGAAATATTCCTCAGCCCCACCCTAAACCCTCTTAGCAACCAACAACCCCGTCCGTACTGACAAATGGAGCCTAACATTTCAAAAGGGCACATAACTTTTGTAAACAATAGTGTATCCCTTTCACTCAAATGACAGTTTACATAAGGTGTGAAAGGGACACACTCTTGTCTAAAAAAGTTTTGTGCCCTAATGAAATGGCAAGCACGAAATGGCAAAGTACCAGAGTTTCTCTCTTTTACACTCTGTCCGTGTTCTGTTGTGGTTGTGTGGGACTGGATCGAGGCCGGCCCCGAGAAAGCTGCACGAGCGTGTATTGTGATGTGCAGTGTGTGTTGTACACATTTACACTCTTACGGATTATTACTCACTCGCGCCAGTTGCCAGTTTCGTTTGAGGTTAGGGGATTTGTTGCTGCCTTCGTTCATCCGTCATTTCCAGCAAACTGTCGCTGTGTTGGTGGAAACTTGCGCGATCTTTTTTTTCGCATCGTGTGAAACCTTTCCAGAGAATGGCTTTGGAATGCTTTTTTGATTAATTAATAGTTTTATTGTTTGCAATATTTGTTTTTTGACTTAGCTAATTGATCTTAAATAATTTTTGAATTATAAATCCACATAGGAAAACATTTGCACGCTTATACAAATTTGCGCAACATTCCGCACGCGGCCCATCCAAATGTCAATGCGAGCGTCGCGACGCAGCAAGATGTAAACAAATTGTGATAAACAAACATGTTTTTCCTCGATTCCCTCCTATCCACCGTGTTCGTTGCAGTAATCATGATCAGAACGGCAAACACAAACCCGCTCTCTGCCCTGCAGGTTCGGTGGGGTTGAGAGCTGCATCGTAATGAAGAGTGTGTTTAGATTTTTTTTAGTTGTGAACCTTCTTTGCTTTGATGTTGCGTTACAGATCTCAGTTTTTGTGACGTTTTATTCGTAATGTTTTTGTTATTAAAAAAAATTGATTTTTTATTTAGTTTTTTATATCTCATTATAAATTTTAAACATTAATATTATTTCGTTCCTCAAAATCAGCCGAGTTCAACTCGTTACGTATTCCTCGCAGAACCTCAACAACTCGTTACACGTGTGCTCTCGATGGCACCGTCAGCCATAAAACGGTTGAAAAGGTGCTCTGAGTTTCGATGTTTTTCCTTCTGTAACCTCTTCAGGTAGAATCCGATATCCTTCAGGTGCTGGGCAGCTTTATGGCTCTATGGTTGCTCTCTTTAGCTGCTCATTTGAAGAGCCAACGCGAGCATGAAACGTCAAACGGATGAAGTGGAGGAGACGTCAACCATCTGTCCCACCAGGTTTTTTCTTGTTTCTTGGGTATTTCCTTTCAGGGATATAAAACAAAACTTAAATTTGGATATTTGATGAATTTCTTGAATTCTGATTTATTTTGCCATCAAACACATTTTTTTTTAACAAATAATAAATTGATCATCGGTTCGTAGATTTCTAGTTATTTAATTTGACTCTGCTATTGTCGTTGTTATAAACTTTCTATAACTTTTGACTTTTGATATTCAAAAAGCAAAAAAGAGCAGCAAATTTTACAATAGTTTTATTTTTCAACACTAAAAAAATATTATTTGCCGACGAAACGGCCTACCTTTCATCGTCAAAAAAAATCAGTACGGAAAAGTACCGTAAACCGGGGTGACATTGATAGGACTGTAATTTCTTTTTGATTTTTTTTTCCAATTGGTAAGGTTTTTATCAAGATAATTTTTTTTAAACATGTACTGGGGTAGGCCACACAAAGTCCATGCACTGTTTCTGAAAAAAAGTTTTTTCGATACTGTTTAAAAAAATAGTTACTTTAAAAATTCTTAGTTTCAATTCCGGGGTGACTTTGATAATCATAGTTTTTTTTTGTTAAAATCAGATTTAAGGTATTCAAACTTTATGTTTACGTCAAATGTACCCAAAACTAAGGATGCTGATATAAGTTTATAAGCTTTTTAACAAAATACATATAAATTTTAGGTTAAATTGTTAAAAATCAAATTTTTGCCTGAAATTCGCTAAAACTAGGTTTGTTTAAAAAATTATCGATTTACATTGCATTTTAAACTTCGCTTCGCTAGGAGACGGTGATTTTAGCGGATTGCAGACTGGATTTTCGCCATGTGATGTGATGATTGTCTAAGCCCAAGTTGCCTAGGAATCGATAATTGGGAATAGAACCAATTCCACCTGAACCAGATTCTCACCACCATGGCAGCCGTCCATTGCCGGCCGCTCCCATCTCCACCGCGCACCTGGGACAAGGATAGGGGATTTGGAAGACTTGGAAGATTTGGAAGGAATTGTTGATGCTCCACTTTTTTTCAGAGTATTAAGATAATTATTTGCTTATATTGGCAATTTGCGGCGAGAAATATTAAGCTAACCTAGGACAGAAAGAGGAGAGACAGAATTGAAGATCGCGACAACAGTTTTTTCAAACCTTTTTGTCACATGGTGGATAGATCCAGACAGGGCGCTGGCAGTTATAAGGGGAAAGGAGGTGAAGAAGCTAAGGGCCATTCATTCTAAGTGTAATATTTGGTTGAACTAGCTTTTTAGGGGTCTTCCATTCAATCTCCACGGTATCCTCAAGTAAGTTTCGCTTGGAGTTGGACGGTTTTTGGGAAGGTGAATGGTCTGAGGAGACACCCTAGGCGAGTGGTAACGACCGTTTGCATTGTTGTTCGAATTCTTCGTGTGTTCTCATTTCTAATGGGAAAGCTTCGCCCAGGCTATTTATAGCGAGGTATTTTTAGATTCAATTTCAACTGCGCTTGCAATCTTGCATGCAATCTTGTTTGAGTTCTGATGTTCAGCTTGCATTCAATTTGATTCTTTGTCCGATTCTTGGATTCAACTATACCAGTCTAATTCCTCCTCAAGCTACCAATGCTCCACGGTTAAGTGGTAAGTATTTTGCTTGCCAATCCTAAGGACAAGGGATCGAACCCCGCCGTGAGCTTTCATGTTTTTTTCATTAATTCCAAATTCAATGAGTCCAGAACTTTCTCGTTGGGAGCAGATGGGTATCGAACCCAGAACCATTCGCTTATAAAGCGAACATCGTAACCATTCAGCCACGACCGCTCCCGATTTACATTGCATTTTAAACTGAATACGAAGTACGAATCAAAAGTTTTCAAATTTTATATGAAATTTGTTCAACTGAAAATGCCTTTAAATTTGGGGTTTTTTGTTTAAATTATGTTGCAAAAAAACATAATATTAATTATTTAAAAACATATTTTACCATCTCCTAGTGAAAAATTGTCCAAAGCATCCGAAAATGCATTCCGTTTTCCTATTCAAAATCATGTTCATTGAGAAAATCATGCCCCCCCCCCCCTGCTGAGCCACAAGTTGGTGTTTTCGGCAGAATTCTTAACAATCTGAGTGCGTAAATCAAAAATTAACTTAATAATTAGAAAAATTAAAAATCGTCAAAAAATAACATGGGACAATTTTTTAATATTTTTTCGTCAAAAAGACTGAGATTTACTCAAAACCAAGTAAAACGCACTAAACTAGAAGTAATGAAACCTCAAACATATAAAAATCCGGAACTACAAATTTTTACAAATGGATGAAGCATTGAAATATTTAAAATTTTAGATTAGCGTTATTACTTAAACTCGACTTTTATAAAAAGATTTTTCTATACTATCTAGTTAAATAAAACGAATGGATGCATGTATAAAATATCCAAAAAGTTCAAAAAATATAAAATACGTATTTTGGGAATTTATTTTCACTGATAAAATTTCAAACACAGAAAAAATGTGTTTTTTTCTATCCAACTCATTTTTTTACTGAAAAATCCTAATCATACAAATACAAGTTTTTTTTATATACCGTAAAACGGGGTGACTTTGAAAGCCGGGTGACTTTGATAGGTTTGCGATTTTTCCGCAAAATGAAGAATTTAAATACGTACGGAATGGTTTAGATTCATACTGACCGTGGTAGAGAAGTATTAAAAGTACCTCAAAAAGAACTTTTCATAAAATTTTGAAAAGTTTAAAAAGTTAGTTTACAATAGTTAAGAAAAGGTTGTTGAAAGTAATTATTTTAAACTTCACAAAGTGCCATGATTTTCTCAATGAACATGATTTTGAATCGAAAAACGGAATGCATTTTCGGATTCTTTGGACAATTTTCCACTAGGAGAAGGTTAAATAAGTTTGTAAATAATAAATAATATGTATTTTTGAAACACAATTAAAAAAAAACTCCAAATTTATAGGCAATTTCAGTTGAACAAATTTCATGTAAAATGTGAAAACTTGTGATTCGTGCTTCAAATTCCGTATGAAATGCAATTTAAATCGATAGTTTTGTAAACAAAACTAGTTTTAACAAATTTCAGGCAAAATTCCGACTTTTTCACAATTTTACCTAAAATTTATATGTACTTTGTTAAAAAGCTAATAAACTTAGTTAACTAAATATAAACATTGATTTTTTTCTTAACAACTATATCAGCTACTTTAGTGATGGTGCATTTAACGTACAAATAAAGTTTGAACAGCTTCAACATGATTTTAACAAGAAAAACTATGACTATCAAAGTCACCCCGGAATTAAAACTAAGAATTTTTAACGTAACTATTTTTCTAAACACTATTGAAAAAACTTTTTTTCCAAAATAGTGCATGGACTTGGTGTGACGTACCTCAGTACATGTTTTAAAAATAATAATCTTGGAAAAAAACCTTTCCTGTTGGAAAATATTCCAAAAACAAATTGAAATTCTATCAAAGTCAATTATCCGAAGCCTCGATTATCCGAAGTTTCGATTATCCGAAGTTCGATTATCCGAAGGTTTGTATTGGACTTCGGATAATCGAATCACAGACAAAAAATAGTTTTTTTTCATGTTCTTATTTTTAACATCAAATTCGAGTTCTGCGACCCGATTTTAGTCAAATTTGAATGGTTGATTGCCATTTTCAGTATTTCGAAGCCGCCATTTTGGCCGCCATCTTGGATTTAAAAATTTAAAATATTTTTAGAGTTGTATAGGGTATAGCTCAACAATCAAAAATAAAACAAAGAAAAAAATATTTTTTTCGTGATTCGATTATCCGAAGTGAATTTTTTTCTGAGGCCTTCGGATAATCGAGTCTAAACATTATTTTTTTTATGACCACTTAAAAATTCTTTTTTTATGACGTTTTTTTTGTATGGACAATTGTCCACGATGGGCGGGAGGGGGGGGGGGGGAGTCAGTGGTAAGAAATTTCCAAAAAAGTGTCCACGTGGTTTATGGATGGTCCCCATCGAAAATTCATAAAATATTAAAATATTTTTGAATAAACCCAAATATGCTAAACATAATTCTTAACGCATGTGAATACATTGTAAATTTATTTCAGCTATAAGCACTTGAATTTCCGTTAAAATTTAGAAGTTTTTTGAAAAATATTTGCAACAGCTTAAATAGTATTTTTATTTGATAGGTAGTTGAAGTATTTTTTGAGATCTTAAATATCACTTTTTCTTGAATGCAACATCTGGTAGTGATTGATATCGCTTCGCATTTTTTTTTTATTTCTGAGAACTCAAATACATAGCAAAATATTATAATTAAAAATATATAGATACATATTATCATAAAATTTCATGTTTTGATAAATCTAAAATATTAGATGGTGTGGCTGGAACAAAATATTAAAAACTGAGATACCCCATCGGAGATTTATACGTAGAAAGTTATGTTTTACCGGCCCGAATCAGGATCTATAAATATGAAAATATTCCATCGGTGGAAATTGCGTTTTTAAAAAATTTAAGGTTTTTGATTTTTGGTACGGATTTTTAATTGATCTGGCCTTATAGGTGGATCGATCTTTAAAAAATATTTTTTATAGCAAATTTGTAGACCTTTAAAACGCTTTTTAGGTTTTATAAATCCGTTTTGATTGTCAAAAGATAATAATATTTTGCTCTAGCCACGCCGTGTATTATAAACTATAAACTTAAAAATCTATCTCATTTTCTAATCCATCAAAACTAAAATAATCACACAACTGGCTCAAATCCAAAACTGAAAAAAAAACCCAACAACGCAAACTTATAACCATTTTGTCTGAACAAGCTGTTTTTCAACTGTTTTCTCTACCCTCTGCTATGTGCGAGAAGCAGCAGAAGCAACGAACCGAACCATCATCATTCCGGCTGGTCGGGGCAAAAGCAGGCCAAATCCAACCTACTCACGAAGCAGCAGCGCCCCGAGCAGAGGGAAAAAACAACAAAAAAAACTTGAAGCACAAAAAAAGAGGGGACCGTCGTCGGACGTCGGTCGACCGATTCTCTTTATCTCTCTCTTTGCGCTTCCACTACTATTCGTGCTGCGGCGGCCTTCCCCGGTTTGGTTGGTGTTGGTTTGAAGCATTCTCTTTCGGGCTCTTTTCTCGTCTTTTGCCCATTTTTCGGTTCCTTTTTTGCACTGACGACTGACGATGACGATGATGGTGGCAGCACAATGAAATGTGTGTGGCTTCAGCGATTCCGTGCGGACGACGGACAGTTTTGCTCTTTGAAATATTAAACCACTCAATCATGGGGTTTGGGACAAAATGTACGGAAAGTCAGAGAAATTTGGAAAAAAAAAGTAAAATTAAAGATAAAATTTAACATAAATATCATTTTACTTTACTTTTAAATACATAACTGTTCTTGAATAGAAACAATTTTTCGAGATTTTTGAATTTTTTCATATTCTTATTTGGGTGAAGTTTTGTCCATGCTATTTCAAAAGAGACAATTTCGCATCATTAGTTTTTCCATACAATTTTGAGGGCTGCTCAAACAAAATGGGTCGATTTGGTGTCTTCTACAAAGTCGAAGGAAAAATTGCGTACACGGAAAAAAACAAGTTCCGATTTTTTGTTAAACTTTTCAGTTAAATTCCTAAAGACATTCTCTGAGCCTTATGCGTGATGTTGCAAAATCTTGTTTAGGTGATATGAATTTAAAAAAAAACAGTTTTTTTGGAACGTATCGAAAAAAGATTACTGAAAATCATTTTTGAAAGCAAATTCGAATCTGCTTTTTTTTAATGTATGGTTTTCAATTCATAGCTAGGGGAACAGCATCTAATTCCATCGTGCCTCTAATGTTGCCATATCAGCACTTTGACGTTCAATTACAGCTCATAAAAAGCGTTTTTCAACTGAAATCAAGAGATAAATACCTCAATAGCAAGCAAGCTTCTATCAAAAGTGTTCCAAAAAAATAAGTTGTTTAAATAGTGAAAATCAGCAAATTGGAAAGTGTTGAAACCTACCAAACATACGAGAATTTCCCCTACTTTTAGAAATATACTTTCTTTTTTAAGTTTTATTTTCTTTTTATACATATTTCTTGAATGAAAAGCTGAGAAAATTCCTGCAATTTTCACTCTGGAATTTTGAAAATCGGGCAATTAGTTTCTTAGATGAATCGATAAAAATATACTTTTTTAAGTTTTACCTTATTAGCCTGTATGTTCAACTTACGATATCTCGGAAAATATTGGTCCGATTTTCAATGTCAAAAATTAAACTTTTGTCAAATTTTCTGATCATTTCAATCAAAATATTTTAATGAAATTTATAATTTGCTCTAAGTCTAAACCAGCGATGGAATAATCATCATCAAAAGAAAATCATTGGACGTTCATCAAGAGAAAAAATCCGAAGGGAGCATGGCTCTCCTCTCTCGCGTACGAAAGATCGGTAAAAGAAATCTAAAAAAATCATCATCTTCATTATTCGGTGGAACATCTTTGTCACTACTACACTTGCAAGTGTAACGTCACACGTTGAAAATGACCTGTCACATTTTGTAGATTGACAAAGTGAAATAAATATGTTTAAGTGGTGCTGACAAGAAAAATCACAAAAAATCATCAGCAGGATGATTTTCTTGGTGAAGTTCGGGAGCGATTTTCTTTTTGCGTGATTTGCCTCCTATCTCTTTCGCAGGTGAAAAAAGTTCGCAAGCGAAAATGATTTTTTTGCGATTATTCCATCCCTGGTCTAAACAATGAAATTAGAAAAAAAAAATATATTTATGTGTCGACTTGTTCAAAAGTAAAGCTTGATTTCAACAACTTTGAAATTATTTTTATTGAAATAATCACAAAATTTCACAAATGTTTGATTTATGAACATTGAAAATCGGACCAATACTCGACTCGAATTCTCTTTGTCTTGTTTTAAATCGTTGAGCTCAAATATGGGCCCAAAATGATCTAAAGTAATTTGGATACTGTAATTTCAAGATGGATTGCAAAGGAAAATTTTGAGTTAGTTTCTGTTGAGTGCGTTTTAATAACAATCGCAACTGCCAACATTCATTTCGATAAGTTGATAATTTGTTGAATTTGTCATGAAAAAAAACAATGACATTTTTGAAATAAAAAAACGAACAATTAATCATGAATTTTTGGATTACATTTTCTATCATATTGGATATTTCCTGACTTAGGGGAACAAAAATTATCACAATCAATTATTTAGTATTCAGAATACATTTTTGGTGTTACTTTTTAATGTTTAAAACAATTGTAGAATATTAAATAAAAAACTGAAAATTGCGAATAAATGGGTTCTTAGAAAATATACTTTATACTGTACTTTTTTTGGCTGCAGCACTTTCGTGATAATGCCTTATGAAAGAAATTTATTGTTTTCACTTTCCCTTGTTTTAAAATACCTTTAATTTATTTAATGAATTCAAATAATTAGTTTTACTCTGTTTTGTGTTCTCATATTTGTTCAAGGCATGTTTTTTTTTGAATTTTTCATTTCAAAATCTCATTACACAATTAATTTTCGAAATATATCTGAAAAAACTTTTCAACCTTATTTTAAAAGAAAATAGATGAACACAGTTGGAAATGTTGCCAAATTGGCTCACAAATTTTAAATTTTACGTAGTCCATAAACAATAAAAATCGACACATTTTTTTTTTCAATAAATCTACAAACAGTGACAATTCCAATGGTAAACTAAATTTCACACGCGCACCTCTTATTCCGGAGAACTTGTTCCCAACAGTTGAGCAAAAAAAAAAACGGTGCCGAAAAAAAAGTTCATAAATTGCTACAGGAAAAACTTTTTCCAGCTGTATGCTCTCGTCGTGAAAAAAAAAAGAGAGAAGTACACAAACTTGAACGTTGAAGCTCGTTGTCGAGGTGAAAATAAAATTCCACCAAGTGAAGTTTGTGGAACATGCTCTAATGTGGGAATGTTCTTTTTCAATTGCACGAGTGGATAGTTGTTGCACAGTTTTTAGGTTATTTTTTTCGGGTTTTCTTCTTTTGCAGCTCTAAAAAGACAACACCAACTGCTGCTACTTAGTTTCACAAACTCTTTGAAATTGTATCGCAAAAGTTTTTTGGGAACATAAACATGGTTGTTTTTCATCGCGAAAATAATTTTGGGATTAACTTTATAAAACGGCTTAATTTCTGGGTTGGCAATGTTTATCATCTTTTAATTTTCAGCCCTTCCGAAAAGGCACCTCCGGCTTCCGGGGAGTACTCGCAACCGTGAGTCCCTTATCGGATTGTGTTGGAATTTGAAAATTGCTCCCTCCCTCACTGATCTCCAGAATCCTCCGGAAGCCACGGCCACGGAGCCGAACTGAAACCATTTTTCGAAGGTATATTGTGGCGAACGCGCTGGCTGCGGTAATTGGCTTAAAATGTTCCTTTCAATTAGTACCGCGTTTTCGGTTCCGAAGAAAGTTACGGCGATCATGGAGCCGAATTTAGCAAATACAGTAGTTTTTTTTTTAATTTTATTTTTAATAGGTACACGGTGCTCAAAATACCGTTATTATGAAAAAAATATGCATTCCAAGATTTTGGGGTCTATCGATTCCTTACACCATAGGGCACCTCTGTGCAAAAAATAAAAACATTCGCTGATGTAGTTTTCGAGATACAGCCCTTTGAAGATGTTACATCCGATTTTCAATAAGAAAACCAAAACAATCTATACAATTTTAGCATTTCAAAGAATATGCAATTCTGGGCCAAGTTTCAGAAAGTTTGCCGTTTTAGTTCTCGAGATACAGCCATTTTAAAATGTTATTTCCGACTTTTTCAGAGAAAATCTATAAAATCAATACAATTACAGCACTTTAAAGAATGTGCATTTCGAGATAATGATGAGTATCTCTGGGCAAAGTTTCGGAAAGTTTGCTGATGTAGTTCTCGAGATACAGCCATTTTAAAATGTTATTTCCGAGTATTTCATATTTTTTATTCACATATGTAATTTTGACAGAATAATCGGGTAAAAAATTTTAACGGTGGTGAAAATCTTATCCTTTTCTGTGAAACTTTTTTTTGTTTCATATTAATTTAAGTAAAATAACATTAGTTCAAACCTATAAATTTAAGAACATGTTGATTAAGTTGAGAAAGAGTGTGTATTTCATTAAGTTTTTCTTTTCTCTGCACTGATATTCTTATTTAGTTTCTTAAATTAAGTAAATAATTTGATGAAATGGTATCATCATCATCTATGGCTTAATCGGTTTTTGTTTTTCATGTTTTTTCACTCACACAATTCGTTTTTTGCGTGTTTTTCACATTTTACGGTAAAAAATTGGAAATTAAACTCGATTTAATTAGGGAGGGTTGAAAAATAAATCTTTTTTTTTTATGGTAAAATTCAATAATATCCAAAAATCATAATTTTTCCCAAACTAATTTGACGAAAAAGATTTTTTCTTCAACCTCTAAATAAATTTTGAAAAGAACAGCAAAACAAATTTTAAATCGTTTTTTTTTGGGTATTTCACATTTAGTGTAAAAATTTAATGAGAAATCGGCAATGTTTTTCTGATTCACCTATTTTTTTTCACCCCTTCAAAGTTGGCCCAAAAAATCAGGAGGCAAAAAAAAAATGTTTTTTTCAAAAAACTTCAAAATTTCTATGGAAATTTAAGTGCAATCAGCTGAAATCAATTTAAAATGCATTCCCTTGCGTTCAGATTCATTTTCAGCATGTTTGGGTTTATTTAAAAATCTTTTGAATTTTTGAAAATTGTTGATCTTTAGTATCGCAAAAAGTTTTTTTTTCGTTGAAATTTTTGTTTTCGTCAAATCTTAATTTTTTTAAAGACTAATGATTGCAAAAAAAACTTAACTAGTGTAAAATGCAATACAAAACTCTTTTTGCATTCGAATGATGAGAGTATGGCTTGTTATTTCAATTTTATTTTGCCTTCTTCTTTGAAAAAAGCTCATAAGTATTCAAGAAAAATTCACATTTTTTTATTTTTTTTACCGGCTGAATTTTTTTTAAGCATTGACCAAAGAAAATACATTTCAGCAATTTTTTTAAAGATTCTATAAGCTTAGTTTATGGGAACTTTAAATAAATCTTTAGATTTGTCATCATTAGTTCGTCCATACAAACCTAAATACAATTTTGGCAGCTGTCTTTGCAAAATGCCATGAAAATATTGAAAAATCGGGACCTTCGAAAAGTTTTTTTTTTATCGAGTTTGCATCTTCGACAACACTGTATGAGTGTTTTTTAAGAATTGTAGGAAAAGAAATGTCTAAAAAATAACAATTTATTTTTGTTTTTAACGTGTTACCAGAATTGCGCAAAATTAGATTTTTGAATTAACCCTCTACTGCCCAAATTTTTTTTCGACATTTTCTATTTTTCCCGTGTTTAGGAGGTCATTTTGAGCAACTTTTGTTTTACGAAAAACTTTACTTCTCTTGTTTTATGTTTCTCTTGTTTCTTTTTTAGTATTTTAATTTGCATTTATCTTGTTTAGTTTATGTTTGTTTTTGGTAGTATTTGGCCTATTCTACCTTTTCTATCATTACATTTTGCCTATCTAATTTTTTAATGTTTTCACTTTTTCAAGTTTTTGCCTGTTTTTCACATTTTCTACTATATTATGGCACCATTATCATTTAAGTTGTAAAAAATGCGTAGAGGCATAGTCTGGGACACTAGAAAAATTACTGCATACTTCTTTTTACTTAAAATATAGGAAATGTTAGTAAAAACCACAGCCAAAGTTGACCCCTAAAAAAATTACATTTTTAAAAACATTGGCAAAGTCACATAATACAAGTTAAACTTCCAACCCATAATTTTTCTAAAATGTTAAGAGTTCTTCTTTCCAATGCTTTTTAAAGATCGAAAATTGGTTGAAAAAATTGATTTTTGGCGATTTTTTAAATCGAAGCCCGTCTAAAGGCGGGGTTGGGTTGTAGAGGGTTAATTTAGATTTAGGAGAAGTTATAAAAATTTCAAACGAGAAGACATTGTTGCAACAACTTTGCTGGAGACACCAAATCGATCAGGAAAACACATACCCATTTTGTTCGAGCAGTTGTATGGAGACTTTAATGAAAAAACTTAAAAGGCAAAATAAAATGGCGTCCCGAAAAAAAATAATAATTCAAAAATCTGTATGTTTTAGTATCTTTTAATGCCTGTTCCAAGCTATCGTGGAGAATTTTCCTTGTCCCCTTAAAAAAGTTACCCCTAGTGTGCAGTGGAGACGATAGTGGCCAACAATGGACGGCTGTTATGTTGTTGAGGATCTTTTCAGAAAAAAATAGATTTTAATCTCTTATATCAATGCCTAAGTAACTTTAGCAAGAGCAGTCTTCACACACACATGACGAAATCCAGTCTGCAATCCGTTAAAGTCATCGTTTTGCAAACATTATTTCTAACGATATTTTTTTATCTTTTTTTTTTCAGGTAAGCCAATTCCCAACACCTATGCTAGAAAAATTAACCAGTCCATCAAGTTGTAAGTTTTCTCAATTTGATAATTTATACAAGTTCAAATTTCCTCTAAAGTTAAAAAGCAACAACGAAACTACACAGTAAAAAAAATCATGGTAATACTTCATCTGGGAAGGGGTACATCTTTTATGTCAGAAAACATGTGTAATTTTACCACTGAAAATGTGTAATTTTACCACTTTTCTGGTGTATTGTCACTTTTTCAGTTTAAATTGAGGTTTTTTACTGTGTAGTTAAAAGTGCTGTTCATTGCACTCAATCGCACTCATAAAAGTGCAGAATCCCATTCCGTTCCACGAATTTGCCCTTTTCGCAAGAAGGAACAACATTTGACTGCAACAAATGTGACACGCAAATGTGGCACGTTCTTTCAACAGTAAAAAAACGTAAAGCAAAGAAAGCATCCTTGCAAACATCTGAAAAAAACCAAAAAAATAAAAAAAAAATATTGAAAGCAGCAAAAAGCATTCTTTTGGATGTTCGCCAGTCCGAAGCTGTATCCTTGGAGGATAACAGAGAGGAAAAAAAGGATAACGAGCTTTGCGTTTCCCCCTCGAAAAACCGTCCGGCAAGGGAGCATTAATATTAATTTTGTTGGTACATTTGGGTTTCGCGATTTTTCTTTTCTTTTCTTTTCGCTGCAACAACCTTTCATATCTCCGAGTGTGATGTTTTGTGGGAAAATTCGCGTTTTTTTCTATTTTTTTCTTTCTTTTTCGCTTTTGCTTGCTTTAAAGCATTTTTTCTTCCATTTCGGCGTCAGTTCATAACAATAATCATATCTCAGAAAGCGAAGCACTTTTCTGAAGCTTTTTTTTCTCTGCAAGCTTTTCTTTAGGAGGGAGAAGAAACGTGCGTTTTGTGCTTTCCGAGCGTTAGTTTATGGCGATTTGGCGCTTGCCGGGGAGCGAGAAAAGAACATTATGCAAGTACAAGTGCACTAACCTTAAAAGAGAAGCAAAATGCTTTTTCTTTTTTGCTAGAGGGCAAAAAGGTGCCAAAATAGTTTTGCACACTGTTATGAATATGTTTTGCGGGCAGCAAAGCGAATATCTTCGCGCGCGCAGACAACTTTGCAGACAAAGTCGGTTGCATTAAGATGATGTATGGTTTTTGGTGCAGGACCAAAAGATGGGTTGTTGTTGAGGATGGCTTTGTTTTGGAGCAATTACGTTGGGGACTTCTAGTATGTTTTATGTCATATTTGTTTTTTTTTTTTGCTTTTTATCTAGTCATATGAATGATGAGCAACTCTTTTATGAAACTTTAGTAAATGATGAATATTTGAGTTGAGGTCATACCTTAAATTTTTTCTTGTCACCCTACACAGCAAAAAAAGTTTAAATTTGGAAGGTGTAATTTTTGGATGGTTGAAAATTACCCTTTTTATGATGTAATTTTACCTCCATTCAGACTGAAAAAGTGACACTACACCAAAAAAGTGGTAAATTACACATTTTCAGAGGTAAAAAAAATTATAATAGATGTACCCCTTCCCAGATGTAATATTAACATGATTTTTTTTAACTGTGTAGTGTACATTAAAAAAATCTTGGTAATATTACAATTAAGAGTAATATAAAATGGCTTTCAATGTAACTTTATCTAATTTTTGTGGAAAAACTGCAATTTCAAATTTAACGTGCATGTCATCATAAATCGGACAATATTCAGATGACAATTAACACTAAAAAAAGAGTTAAATTTTGTAAGGTTTAAAATTTGATGATTGATGATCTTTCGAAATAATTTTACCTTAATTTATGATGAATGGGTGAAATTGAGGTGTAAATTTATAATAGTCAATTTAAGATTCAAAACAAAATATTTTACTGACATAAAATCTACAAACATTCTAAAATGTTAAATTTTCTGATATTTTTTTCTATTCGATAGAATATTTCAAAAACAAACAAAGTTTCTGACATACCATCATTTAAATATTGGATGCTTTTTGTAAGGGTGACCACTCAGATTCCATTGTCAAATTCTCGACTTTTTCCCAACTTTTCCAGAACATTCAATAATAGGCATTTTCTAACGATTACAAAGCGCTTAAGATATAAAATTGCTTCCAACTACGGGCAACATGTTCTTTTGCACATTAGTAAGTCACTCACTTGAAAAATAATCCCGAAACATGTAAATAATTAGCAAGCGCCATAAAAAAAACAAACGCGTCGAGTCTTTTGACGTTTGACCTTTTCAAATCGAAGGCTGAAGAAAACCGAGCGAGAAGCGAAGGCAAATAAAGAACAAAGGATGGCCACCAACACCACCAGCAGCGCCTGTTGGAGTGAGCCAGTGATGCCAGGAAATTTTCTCTATAAATGCTACTTTTCGTGAGTGTTCGCTTAAAATTTCATCAATTTTGGCAGCACTAAGCAGACCCAAAAGAGCGCTGGAAGAAAAAAAGAACTAAGCTGAAAATAGGAAAATGGGCGTGGCCCAATGCACTCCACTGATTAGAATGCATTTGGGAATTTTTTTTTAAATGCTTGTAAAAGGAATAGCATAACTTTTAATAAAAGTGAAAATAAACAGAAATGTTCACTAAAAGTTGCTCTACTAGTTGATGTACTTGGTTTTAGTAAATTGCAAAGAACACTCCAGATTATCCAGCATCGTTCAAACGCGACCGCTTATTAGTCTTAAAATGGGTATATTTCCCCTAAAGAGTAATCTCAAATCAAAAGAAAAAATCAACCATCGAAAACAAATTCTAAATAATTCAAAAAATCCAACTGTTGACAATTTAAGTAAATAAAAAGTCTTAACAATACATTTCTAATCAAATAATTCAAAAATAACATCAATGGTTATTTTGAAAACTGTCAACCCGTTTTATAAGACTTGATGTTTTACCACTCATTTTGGGCGATATGTTTGAAAAGACAAATTATTTAGACATAGTTGTAATAACCTAAACAATGATTTTTTTAAATTTATTTTTGCAGTTTTTGTTAATTTTTTAATATTTTTACGGAAAAAAGCTTTTTTTTTTTCATTTTTCGTTCAGAATGAAAAACGTCACGAAAAATCGGTGAAAAGTCGGAAATTTGGGATTTTTTTGTTAGAAAGTCGGGAAAAGTCGGGAATTCCAAGTTTCCTTGTTTGAAAAATGTTTTCGAACTCTGAGATAATTTTGAAATATGTTCTAAACATTTGAAATTAATTTCACTCAATTTGTCTTCAGCATCTAACTTAAAATTTCGGGTTCCTTTCTCTATTTCAATCTACATGAGAATGAAAAGGTTTTTCATGAACTAAGACATTAAAAATCCTTAATATTGGAAGATTATGGTGGCATGCATTTGATCAAAATTTAAAAAAATATTTTATGATTAATGTAAGTAAGAGACGATTTAAGCTCAAAATTTTGCCATGCGCAAGGCGAACTGTCAAACTTTGCGAGCGTTTTTCTCTGAACACCGAGTTGATTTACGGGTGCCAGGATATCTCGAGATGGGATAGACCAAATTGGCTGAAATTTGGGGTGAAGACTCTCAAGACATATCCCGTGTGCATGACGAAGCCCGATTTTGAAATTTTGCATTTTTTAAAAATACAAAAATCAAAAACTTTCGATTTTTTATATGAAAAACATAAAAATATTTTTATCTTTTTAAAAATAAACTATTTGAAAATCGGCCTTCGTCATGCACACGGGACCGGTTTAACGAGTCTTCACTAAAATTTTGAGCCGATTTGGTCAAGGCAGTGTTGAGATATCGTGGCACCCGTTTTTTGAAACTGCTAACTTCATATAGCTGTATCTCGGCAATGATACAACCAAATGTCTTCAAATTTATTTTGTTAACAGTTGAAAATGTATATTTCAATGTCCTGAAAACAAATTAAAACAATGTTTAAGTTTGTGCTCAAACCAACCTCTGACTTTTTTGCCGATTTAAATGTATGTAACCCCTTAAACTAAATCCATTCAGTAATTTCAAATATTGTTTCCAAATGTTTGATTCCCTTAAACTTTTGTGTGATTATGGGTAGCACAACTATTGATAAAGCTTGATTTTCAGTTTTCGGGAAACTTAAACATCGAAAAAAAGATCCAAGGTTTTTTCGTTCTGAATGACAAAAAAATGGAAAAAAAACTTTTTTACGCTTTGAAAACATTTAAAAACTGTGAAATTGCAAATAAGGCTGGTAAAAATTTTAATCAAAAATATTTACCCTTCAGTATATTAATGAATTCACGAAAATATTGTTTTTCTGAACTTTTTCGTCGTTTTCCGTTTTGTGCTCTAAAAAATTTAAAATTTGTGAAATACAATGTATTCTAAACATCATTTTTACATGTTTTTTAAAGTTTAATTAAAATGAATTAAAAATTGTATTGGCTTGATTAAATAAATGATAATTTTCTTGAGTTATTTCAAATAAGTTTAAGGAACTTTTGTCTAGAAACATTCGAATAAAATAAGTGGTAAAATATGAAGTGTTATCAAATTGGATTTTTCATTTAATAAAGCTCAAACATTTAAATACTAACATTTCGATAAATCGACACTGATTCAAAAAAATATTAACAAAATAAAAATAAAAATAAAGTATACTGTCATCTACCATCTTTTTCATTGCCAGCTGAAACGGATTTTCCAAGAAACTTTATGTTTGATTATGTTGAAAATAAACATTGCAAAAATATGTACTGTTAAGCTTTCGGTTATTTTCAAAGACTGATTATTTATGTTTTCACCCTGCATAAAAATTATGGCTCCATTTTTGAAGTGAAGTTTTTAGGAATTAATTATTGAAATTCAATTTTTTTCTACTAGAGCTGTCAATATTTTTTTAAAGAAATTTTGTCCGATGGTTTATATTGACTTTTATATAGAGTTTTTGATTTGAAATCATTCTTCAGTTAAGAAATACTTATTTTTTAGGTTCTGAAAAAGTCAGGATAAAGTCGGGAATTTTTAAATGGGATTTGAGTGGTCACCCTGTATACGTTTTTTTTTTGTTAAGTGAAAATTAAGCTATTTCTTTAGTGATTTACACACACCCACAATATTTTTAAAGGAATAAAACATTTGCAGAAAATATGTTAAATTATTTAATGGATTTAGTTGAACATTTAAACATAAAAAAAACTTCTGTTGAAATCGTTCTTTTTTTCTTGTGCATAAGCAATGTCATAATCAAATTGTTGTTTATCTTGTTAACTTAGCCTTAACTTGTTAAACTTAGTCAAAAATAAATAAAAATCACATGATTTATAAAAAAATATTTTGAAAGTTTGTGTTAAATGTTAAATATTAATTACTTGCAAAGCCTTTTAATTTTCAAACAGACTAAAATAGTAAAAAAGACCAACATACAGTCCAGACCCGATTATCCGAAGTTCGATTATTCGAAAGTCTGTATAGGACTTCGGATAATCGAAGCATGATAAAAAAAATCGTTTTTTTTCTTACTTTAAAACATTAAATTTGAGTTCTGAGACCCCATTTTAGTCAAATTTGAATATTTGATTGCCTGTAAAATTTAAAAAAAAACATTTTCTGATGAAATATGATTCTTACCCTATTTTTTTCTAATAACACCAAGAAAAAAGTGATCAAATCCTCAATACTTCAAGAAGATCGCAGCACCCCAAGATCTTATTGCACAAATTGATTTTATTTAAAGGGCTTGTGAATTATCAACAGAAGTATGGAAATCAGATTTAACCCAATTCAAGCTTGGTTTTTTAGACAATCGCTTCATTATTACAGCACTTTGTTAAAAAAATAACTCAAAAATGTGTACACAAAATTTACAATGCATCAACATCAGAACTGCTCTTGCTGCTCGCGAAAACATTCCGATGGCAGGAAACTTTGCTGCGTGCAGCTGCAAAGCTGCACCCTGGTGAGGTCTAGTGTACCAACTTAACGACATCACAACAAGTGACAACCTCTCCTCCGGAGGTGGTGCACCACGAAGAAGAGCAAGTTGTTCTCTAATTAACTACCGCCACCAGCTACCCTCCCCCGCTGATACCGTGCACCTTGAAATTTACATTAAAAAAAATCAAATTGATTAAAAAATAAACATTAAACACTTGTTTTAATTTGAATTATTATTGACTTTTTCGAAATTTTTGAAAACTTGTTGATTTTTTACTGCCCCCTCAACAACGATCCCTAAGAACTCAAACTGTCACTCGTTAAATATCTGCCAAGCGCGGGGGGGTTGAAGTTCGTCAACGGAGTCAACTTGCTCTGGGTGGAAGTCACAACCACATCATCAGCAGCCATCCTTCTTTCCCTGGGCGGAAGAGAGTGCAGAATTCAGCGCGACCTTAATGTCGGAACGGAAGCTCTCCCAAATTGCGAAAGTTTTCCTTTCTGGTTCTTGCGAGCTAACCGGAGTTGCGGAAAGTGTCACAGTGGCTTTTAACATCGTTCTGTTGATGATGTTTACTGTTTTGCTCGGAGGTTGCTTACTTTGAGAGCTGGATGAGATGTTAGAACTCGGAGGATTACATCATTACACTAAAATTATTATATTTTGTTCAACTATTTTTTTTTTTAAATATAAATCCTAGAAACCGTTACTATTCCAAAATCTAATCCAACGTGCTCTAGTAATAAGCTTTTTCTACTACTCGCCACTAGATGTCGGGCCTCGTGGTCACCAATCTTGCATGCAAGTTTTCTTTATCATCTCAAGTTATTTTGTTTGTTCTATGCAATTTGCAATGCTTTTTACAAGGTTAGAAAAAAGTTTTTAAAATGTTTTTATTTTTATTTTTAAAGTTAAAGTTGGTACCATGTTCTATCCGAAAAGTCAATGCTCCTTTCAAAAAAGCATAAAAAAAACAGTTGGTGGGTGCCACTACTAACTCGGTTAGTGAACCCCTCCTCCCACGACCCAAGAGCAAAACAATTCGCGCATGTTTATTTATTGCCATTACTTTTTATCGTCCCACGTGGCGACCGCCAGAAACCCACTTTCCATTTTCTCCCCGTGACGACGACACGTGCTGCTTTTGTTAACCTCGGCCAGGATACACGTGGCTCAATGACCTTGGTTTTTTTTCTACTTCTTCTTTTTTTTTTCCCTTTGAAGGGAAATTGGGTGGAAAGTCTGGCAAGTGTAACAATGTTTCCGAATAAAGAGATTGACGAAGTGGAAATTTTACGGGGTTTCTTGAAGTCGACTGATGAAAAGAAAGGAAGGAACACGTGTCAGAATGCTGGAAATGTTTCGTTTTGATTACGAATCACAAGATTTGAATAATAAAAATAATCATAAAAAAACACTAACTTAGTTGAAAAACTAAATTTTACTTCAAAAGTCAGTTTTTGTCGCTTGCCACTCTCTTTTCTTTGTATTGTTTTGTCTTGTTGTCTCTTAGACCTTTTATTCTGCCCTAGTCCCTCTTGCCTTTTATCTCTTAGTCTCTATTGTCTTTTAGTCTCTTGTGTTTATTGTCTCGCTAAATTTGTTTGACTCTCCTGTTTTTTTTCCTGTCAAAATAAAAAATATAAAAATACAAAAATTCAAAAATTTAAAAATACAAAACAAAATACAAAAATACAAAAATACAAAAATACAAAAATACAAAAATACAAAAATACAAACATACAAAAATACAAAAATAAAAAAATTTAAAAATACAAAAATACAAAAATACAAAAATACAAAAATACAAAAATACAAAAATACAAAAATACAAAAATACAAAAATACAAAAATACAAAAATACAAAAATACAAAAATACAAAAATACAAAAATACAAAAATACAAAAATACAAAAATACAAAAATACAAAAATACAAAAATACAAAAATACAAAAATACAAAAATACAAAAATACAAAAATACAAAAATACAAAAATACAAAAATACAAAAATACAAAAATACAAAAATACAAAAATACAAAAATACAAAAATACAAAAATACAAAAATACAAAAATACAAAAATACAAAAATACAAAAAAATACAAAAATACAAAAATACAAAAATACAAAAATACAAAAATACAAAAATACATAAATACAAAAATACAAAAATACAAAAATACAAAAATACAAAAAATACAAAAATACAAAAATACAAAAATACAAAAATACAAAAATACAAAAATACAAAAATACAAAAATACAAAAATACAAAAATACAAAAATACAAAAATACAAAAATACAAAAATACAAAAATACAAAAATACAAAAATACAAAAATACAAAAATACAAAAATACAAAAATACAAAAATACAAAAATACAAAAATACAAAAATACAAAAACAACACGTCTCTTTATAAAAAAAATTCTCTCAATTATCTCTTTTTTCTCTTCTGTCCCTTGACTCTTTCCTTTATCTATTTATGCCCTTATCCCTCTCATCTATTTTTATTCGTCCTTATCGTTTGTCTTGCTCCTCTTGTTTTTCTTATGTATCTTTTGCCTCATTTGATACACTTGCCTTGCTTGAATTTTGTGTATTTAGTCTCTATTTCTTATTCTTTAGTCTCTATTTCTTAGCTTTCTTGTCTGTTTTGTTTTTCATTATCTTTCTTACTATCCTTGTCTTTTTATCTCTCTTGTCTATCTCTTATGTTGTCTCTTTTGTCCTCTTGTCTCTCTTAATTATCTCTTGTTTGCTATTGTTTCTTTTCCTTCTTTTGGTGCACTTATTTCTTTTGTCTCTTTTATCTGTCTTATCTCTCTGGTGCACCTTGTCGCTTGTTAACACTCTTGTTTTCCTTGGCTCATTTTTTTTGCTTGTCTTGCTTAAACCTTACATAAATTGATACCAAAATCGATACCCTTAAAAGCTTAATTTGTCTACGACCTTGAAGTAAAGGCTCCTGAATGCTTCCCAATCTCGTTTTTTGGGCTGCAACTCGATTCCACCCCCATTTAGGCAATCTTTTATGGGCACAACATCATCATCATCATCTTCGACGGAGAGTCGTTTTCGTTATTATTACTATTGCGGGCCCGTCCTTCCACGTGGCGGCTCCGTCACCAACGATAATGCCTTTATGTGTTGTCTTATTTAGTGGATGGGGGGGGAGTGGAAGGCCCAATCGTATTAAAAGCTGTTTTTATGAAACGGGAAGAGCTTTTACTTAAAATTGCTAATTTATAGAAATTTTTTGTTGAATTAAACTTTTTCAAATCATACCTAAATTTGAATGGCTATTAAAAAATGTTTAAAAAGAAATTCAAACTAATTTTGACACTTCCGTGTCAAATGACGTTTGGCAAATCCTGATTACTTCCACTTGCCAGCTACCATGGGACACGCCCACGGTTAAGCCCTCTAGCATCCCTGCCCCGTCTGTGAAATCCCGGATAAAATTACAAAATCAAGACATCGTAATTTTTTATTATTATCCTTTTTATGTTTATTTCGAAAATTTACTTTCGCCTCGTTTGCGCTCTCTCCTGTCTTCAGGAATACGTGCGCGTGTCTATATTTGCGCATGAAACGCCATTTTTTACGACCCGAACCCGTTTCGATCGTGTCTCTAGGTAAATCCTTAAACTTTTATGGCAATTCCGGGAGCAGCGCGCGCCCATTTGGACCGATTATCGGGCTGGGTTGTAGAGGGTGGATTCACGTCCGCCGTGCGAGTGGATTTGGAGACATTTGCATGGCATTTCGGGCGGGATTTGGCGGTGTCACGTGGATTTTATGGATAGATTTATTGGCCACCGGACGCTGGAAATATGAGCGTTTGCTGTGAGTGATAAAGTGCTATGGAATTTGGCTGAAATCGGCATTTAAAAGAATGAAATAGTATTATTTTCCAGTTAAATGAGGTTTTTTTTAGATAATGATGTAAAGTTTTTGCTACTCGCCGCTAGATGTCAGGCTTATGCTTTAGTCATCTTGCATGCAAGATTTTTGTACAAGTCAACATCGTCTGGTTGTTGTAGGCAATTTCAAATGATCTTCGAACGCCTCCAGAGAAATTCTGACAAATTCATTTCAGCGAAAGTATTGCCAACAGTAAAACTATTACTGAACTGAGTAAATTCTTTGACCCAACTCGAAAAAAACTTTGACGCAACTTTTTCATCATCAAACATCAAAAAACTGTGACGGGCTAGAGCGATAGCGAAAGTGGGAAATTCGAGGCTGTCCTTCCATGCTGGGGAAAAAAGTTTCAAGCCTTATCTACTTTTGAAATTAACAGAGCAAAAGTTATTTTCCCTCTTCGCCTAGACTCTTGATGAAAGTTTGGGTTTTCTCTGTGTGTGTGTTTGTGAAGCAACTTTGACGACTTTTTCCGGCTGTTTGCTCGTTTTTTGATGGTTGTTTTTTTTATTTGCTATCAAGGGACGAGGTCAGAAAGTTGGGAATCATTCGGTTAGATATTGAGCAATTGATTGACTGAGAGGGAAAATATTGTTTCCTCTTCGAAATGTTTGATTAGATTTTGAAAATGGAATTGTCATGAAAATTAAAAAAAACTAAAAACTAAAAACTAAAAACTAAAAACTAAAAACTAAAAACTAAAAACTAAAAACTAAAAACTAAAAACTAAAAACTAAAAACTAAAAACTAAAAACTAAAAACAAAAAACTAAAAACTAAAAAATAAAAACTAAAAACTAAAAACTAAAAACTTATAACTAAAAACTTAAAACTAAAAACTAAAAACTAAAAACTAAAAACCAAAAGCTAAAAACTAAAAACTAAAAACTAAAAACTAAAAACTAAAAACTAAAAACTAAAAACTAAAAACTAAAAACTAAAAACTAAAAACTAAAAACTAAAAACTAAAAACTAAAAACTAAAAACTAAAAACTAAAAACTAAAAACTAAAAACTAAAAACTAAAAACTAAAAACTAAAAACTAAAAACTAAAAACTAAAAACTAAAAACTAAAAACTATAAACTAAAAACTAAAAACTAAAAACTAAAAACTAAAACTAAAAACTAAAAACTAAAAACTAAAAACTAAAAACTAAAAACTAAAAACTAAAAACTAAAAACTAAAAACTAAAAACTAAAAACTAAAAACTAAAAACTAAAAACTAAAAACTAAAAACTAAAAACTAAAAACTAAAAACTAAAAACTAAAAACTAAAAACTAAAAACTAAAAACTAAAAACTAAAAACTAAAAACTAAAAACTAAAAACTAAAAACTAAAAACTAAAAACTAAAAACTAAAAACTAAAACTAAAACTAAAAACTAAAAACTAAAACTAAAAACTAAAAACTAAAAACTAAAAACTAAAAACTAAAAACTAAAAACTAAAAACTAAAAACTAAAAACTAAAAACTAAAAACTAAAAACTAAAACTAAAAACTAAAAACTAAAAACTAAAAACTAAAAACTAAAAACTAAAAAACTAAAAACTAAAACTAAAAACTAAAAACTAAAAACTAAAAACTAAAAACTAAAAACTAAAAACTAAAAACTAAAAACTAAAAACTAAAAACTAAAAACTAAAAACTAAAAACTAAAAACTAAAAACTAAAAACTAAAAACTAAAAACTAAAAACTAAAAACTAAACACTAAAAACTAAAAATTAAAAACTAAAAAATAAAAACTGCAGGTTGACAGTTGAAGTTGAAAGTTGAAAGTTGAAAGCTGAAAGCTGAATGTTGAAAGTTGAAAGTTGAAAGTTGAATGTTGAAAGTTGAAAGTTGAAAGTTTAAAGTTGAAAGTTGAAAGTTGAAAGTTGAAAGTTGAAAGTTGAAAGTTGAAAGTGGAAAGTTGAAAGTTGAATGTTGAAAGTTGAAAGTTGAAAGTTGAAAGTTTAAAGTTGAAAGTTGAATGTTGAAAGTTGAAAGTTGAAAGTTGAAAGTTGAAAGTTGAAAGTTGAAAATAGAAAATAGAAAATTGAAAGTTGAAAATTAAATTGAAAGTTGAAAGTTAAATGTTTGAATTGAAAACCATACATAAAATTTCCGCTTTTTCCTTTCATCCTTCTTTTCCTGGAACCAATTTTCCGGGTAAGACCCGTAAACCATGAAGTTTGATCCCTGTGCGCGACAACAACATAATGTTTTTCAACTTCTCCACTCAAGCCACCGTTGTACACAAACTGGGCAAAAGTTAGGAACAAAAAAGTTGCCTTGCCCCTGCGCACATAGTAAATAAATCATTGTGAGAAAATTCATTTCCGCGGAAAATGTCAAGAAAAGCTGAAAAACAGTAGGGGAAATGTGGCCGTAATTTTGACAAATTTCCGTCGAATAAAAAAATGTTCTTAAATAGAAAAACAAAAAAAAAATGAGAACAAATTCAAATAAATCAAATAAATATAATGATTCCAATCCCTTTCTTCTTTCTAACAAAAAGGGCAAACAAAACCATCCAAAGCCATTGTTGATTCTGTGGAATACCATCTCAGAGGAAAAACTCTACCAAACTTCAACAAGCCCTAGTGATCCCAAGAAATGGCAAAATTTATGGCAGTTCTCCGCCAACCCCCTTCACTCTACAACAGGAGGTCATGTTTGAATAAAATTTAAAGATGTGCTCGGCGATAAAAGAACTTTTCTTTCTTGCTTTTCGAATCAAGAAAACGAAAAAAGGAAAAAAAAAATGCTGTCTTTTAAAGGCCTCGAGGATTATATCTCGATGTGTCACACACAAAGGATTCAACCTCCCCAGATTAATCCGACAGCTTGGGAGAGATCCCGTGCAAGTTTGGTGGGAGTCGTAATCGCTCGCTTTTCTTTTCCCTGAACGATTGATAAATGTTTGCTTGCGTAATCCGGTGCTTATCTGGGAAATTTATCTTTCGTGGGTCACTCTGCTCGTTGGAAATAATTGAAAAGTTTTCAAAAGTTCGGTGTTGTCTGCTTTTAGCAGGTCTTGTTTCCTATACTTGCCACTAGATGGCGGGTCTACGCGTCGTCAAACTTGCATGCAAGTTTGTTTTTGTGTTGCATGCAATTGGGAGTCTTCTTGCATGAATGTGTTGATTTCAGGAAACATTATTTTTCATTACATTCTGGAAAAGCCACATGGCTTTCACAGCTCAACTCTGCAGCAACTTCAAGTTTCCATTTCCCGCAGAAGTCTTAACGACGTGATCGTAGAAAATAATTCTCGTCCAAAACTGTTTAAAAGTACCTCCAAAGCCGCCCCCTCGAAACGAATCCAATAACCATTGCGGTCCAATTTACGGCTATGGCCCCTGTCATAATTTGCGCACTTTAGTTAATCGCGATTGAATCCTTTTTCCAAGTGCTCCTCTTTCCCGAATTTCTCCGCCACCTCTCAAACTTTTTATGGCGGTCGCGGGTAATGACACTCTTCTCTTCGAGAAACGTCAAATTGTGATGGTTAAGGTGCAGTTTCGGTGAGCCCCGGTCGCAACGCTCAATTTCCTCGTCAACGCGACGTAGACGGTGTCGATGATGCAGAAGTTGTGAGAGTGGGACAGGTCGGTGGTGGGACTTTGAAATGCGCGGATCAACTGTTGATTTTCAGTTGACTGTAATAGAAAATTGTTGACATTTCTAGAAAATTTGCATTTAGGAACAGGCCGTCCCACCCGGAAAATTTCAACTGTGGGCGTCTCAGCAGAAGTTATGTTGGGGTCCTCCCACTTTACAAAACGTATGTCTGACTTTACTAGCGATTACCTCTTGACTTTCTTAACATTATTGGCTGTCCCGATTCTTGGAAGTTGTCAACTGTGGCTGTCTCAGTTGAAGTGGCCATCCTCTATACAAATTTTCTGTCTCACTTCAGTACCGATTTCATATTAGCCGTCTCAGTCATTTCTAACAACGCTGGAGAACATCAATGTTTTGAAGTGGCCGTCCCCCTTTGTCTACAATAATATCTGTCGCATTTAACTAAAAACAACCTCTATATATTTACTCGTGCAGTGGTTGTCCCAGTTCTTAGATATTATCGGCCGTCCAGTCGATTTCAAAAACGCCAAAAGACGTCACGATTTACTTTTTGAAGTGGCCGTCCCGCTGTCTCAGCCGCTTCCAATAACACTCTGGGACATCACTAATATTTTTTGGAGTGCCCGTCCCACTCTTCTGTATAATTCTTCCGTCTCACTTCACAACCGATTCCATCTCAGCCTTCTCAGTCATTTCTATCATCGCTGGAAGGCATCATGTAAAATGTTGTGAAGTGGCCGTCCCACCCCTCTACCAGAATATCTGTTAATTTGTTGAAGTGGCCGTCCCACCTCGATATTTCCCATTTCACTAATGTCAACCTCTTATCTCCTACCTAATTAGTGACTGTCCCGATTCGTGGAATATAAACCGCAGTCGTCTCAGTTGATCCTTAATACGCAAAAAGACGCCATGGTAATTTTTTGAAGTGGCCGTCCCACTGCGTCCCAAAAAATATCTGTCTCATTTAACTAACAACAGCCTCTTTATTTCCAGTGGCTGTCCCAGGTTATGGAAGATCAATTCCAAAAACGAAAAAAAGGTCACGTGTAGTTCGTTGAAGTGGCCGTCCCACTCCTCCGCAATATCAATTGCCCCTTTTCACTAAGAAATCCACTTTGTTTCTACCTATATTGTGGCTGTCCCAATTCTGTGAAGTATCAACTGTGGCCGTTTCAGACTCGGTTTATGTTTTGAAGTGGCCGTCCCACCATTCTACCAAATAAAAATTTAAAACACTTTTATGACCGTCTCAGTCAATTCAAGCGGTATCCCAAGACGACATGTATTTTTTTCAAGTGCCCGTCCCACTTCGCCTTTAAAAAATATCTGCCTAACAACAACCTCTATATTTTCACTTCTTGAGTAGCTGTCTCAGATCATAGAATACCATTTCCATAGACGCAAAAAGAAAGTTGAGATGGCCGTCCTACTCCTCCACAATATTATCTGTCCCAGTTCACAAACAAAATTACTTCGTACTGAAATACGTCACGGTTATGTTTCAAGGTGGCCGTCCCGCCACTCAACCAAATAAACAACTATTTCATTTTGATCAACTAAACTTTTATGACTGTCTATTTTTTGGAAAAACGCCGATTGTGACTGTCTCAGTCAATTCAAGTAGCCATCCCACCTTTCTATAAATCCATTCGTCTCAATTCACCAGTACGCCAACAGTGGCTGTCTCAGTCGATTACAACAACACTAGGGGAAGTCTCGGTGAATGTTTTTAAGTGGCCGTCCCGCTCGTCACGGGACTGGCACAGTCAACTGTGGCCGTTCCAGTCCATTCCAGCTTAGCTGATGGATATCTTGATCAAACTCTCTTTTATGAAGTGGTTGTCCCGACACTCCACAAACATCAACTGTCATGCTTTAGTTGATCAACACTACACAAGAAACGACCAAAGTTGTCCCACCTGACAGTCGTTCTGTTTACGCTTTTGCCCGCCAACTCGGGTGGCGCCACCAACGTGTCTGCAGACTCCAGACAGGCTGCAGGCAAAGTGGCGACCCGAGATCGAGTGGATCTATAAAAATATATGGATCTGAATTCTCGTAAAAAACACACACGCGCGCCTGTCCAAATGATTCCAAAGAAACCCGAAAACGGTAGCAACATTTTGATTGCCCCGTAATGACGCGGTTGTCGGTTTTGTGACGATTACCGTGACGACGGCGGCGCAGAGAAAAAAGTGAAAGTAATAGATGAATATCTGCGGCGTTCCAGCTGACGGGACGGCGGATAGTTTTGCAACTTGCAACTTGTTGAAATTTGGGTGGTTCTCGTCTCATGAATCAGCCGGTATAAATTATGAATGGAAATTGGTTGAATCAACGTGATGAAGAATAATCTATGTAATAATACCATCAATTTGAAAGAAACGTAATAATTTGGCAATCTGGGCTGAATATTCAGATCAGAATACACTCAAATGTTCAGGACAGTGTACAATGTCATCAGATTAACGCAGCAAGTTGTTCGGACCAGTGTGCACTGTACATTTGATCGTTCATGAATTTAAATTGGATTCTGTTATTTGTGAAGTTTACACTTCACAAATTCAATATTCAGTTAAGTGTACATTTCAACATCTGTTCTAGATGAACGGTGTACATTAATTTTAATTCATAAATGACAGCCAAATGGTGGCAGTGCGTGGCCGAATGGTTACGTTGTCCGCTTTGTAAGCGGATGATTCTGGGTTCTATTCCCATCTGCTCCAACCTTCCATCGGATGAGGAAGTAAAATGTCGATCCCGGCCTTGGTTGTTGTTAGGCCTTTAAGTCATTCCAGGTGTAGGAGTCGTCTCCATGCAATAAGTACAAACAACACACTAAACCAAGCCTACTCCGGTGGAATCGCTGGCGGCGGTTGGACTCGTAATCCAAAGGTCGTCAGTTCAAACACTGGGGTGGAAGGTTCCTTGGAGTAGACAGAGGTTTGGGTGCTCTCCCCATTCAAGCCTTCCGACTTTAGGTTCGAGCAGAAACTTGCAATAGAGACCACAAAAGACCCGGAGGTCGTTAATGTGGATGGTTTGATTTTTTTGATTTGACAGCCAAATGTTCAGGTCAGTGTACATAGTCCAATCCAAAGTGGATTAGACCAGTTTACGTTTGATGTGTTCAAAGTTTAGGTTAGTATACTGCTACTACTACAGTTATTCTTACGTCCATTTGAACGATGATTGGTTATGTTCAGTAGGGTTTGTAGTTAAATGTTCAGGCTAGTGTACACTGATCAATTCATTATATTTGCAAAAAAGTTCAGTTTAATGCTCGGTTTGCAGTTAAATGTTCAAGTCAGTAAACACTGAACATTAATCATAATTAATTTGCTTAAAAAAAACCTGCGTATACTGGAAAGTAAAATGCACTGTTAATGTCAGTGTACAAGTCTTTGTACAGTTCAGTATTTATTGCCGGTTAACGACCAACGCTTCTGTTTAGTACAGTTTACAGCTAATTCTACAATTTTTAGATAAATATATAAACCAGCCTCATTTTGTAGTTTCCTGCAAAGTTTAGTTCATCAAATAACTTGTAGTATAGTATATTGTTGAGTATTAGGGTCAGTGTACACTGTGAAGTTAAATGTTCAGTCTACACAGCATGCTGAATCCATTTGTAAAACAACTTAAGTCAAAGTCCGGTGTTCGGATAAAGGTTTAGTCAAATCTTCTGTCATATGTTAAGGCACAACTAACTTGTCAGGTCGGTGTACACTGTGCAAGCTTCATTTTGCTGTTCTCTTAAAGTTCAGTAGAATATTCAGCTCAGTGTACAGCTCATCATATACTATACAGTTAAATATATAGTATAAACTCAATGTTAAAGTCAATGTACACTGTACAGTTCAATGTATGTTGAGGTCAGTCTACACTGCTTGCTGCATGCAATTGCAAACAACCGGTGTTCATATCAAGGTTTAGTCATGTCAGAGAGAAGGGAATACTCTTTGGTCATGTCTTCAGATTAATGTTAAGGTACAACTAAGTGGTCAGGCCGGTGTACACTGTACAAGTTATATCATTTTAATTTTCTTCAGAGTTCAGTTAAATGTTCGGCTCAGTGTACAGTTCATAAAATAACATGCAGTTTAGTGTTTTGTTGAATATAAGGGGCAGTAATCACCGGGACCCGTGGTTTAGGCGTAAGCGTGGTTGCCTCTCACCCAGTCGGCCGGGGTTCGATCCCAGATGGTCCCGATGGCAAATTTTGAGACGAGATTTGTCTGATCACGCCTTCCGTCGGATGGGGAAGTAAATGTTGGCCCCGTTCTAACCTAAAGGTTAGGTCGTTTGCTCAGTCCAGGTGTAAGAGTCGTCTCCCTGGATCCTGTCTCGGCGGAGTCGCTTCTAGGCAGTTGGACTCACAATTCAAAGGTCGTCAGTTCGAATCCCGGGGTGGATGGAAGGTAAGGTGTAAAAAGAGGTTTGCAATTGCCTCAACAATCAAGCCTTCGAACGCCTAGTTTCGAGTAGGAATCTCGCAATCGTGAACGCCAAGGCAATGCTGTTGAGCGAATAATTTGATTTTTTGTTTTTTTTTTTAACACTGTGAAATTAAATGTTCAGGTCAGTCTACACCGCATGCTGTATTAGGGTGTAATATGGTTGTATGGAAAAAAATAAAGTTGTCCAAATTTAGCTAGCACAGCAACTTCTTGGTTCCTTATAGGGTCCTTAACAACTCATCAAAGATTGGTAACGATTGGTTAAGTCCCCACTTTGCGCAAAGCGATTCAATTTTCCATACAAATTTGTATGGGAAAAATCATGTTTTTGAGTTATGATATTTAAAAAAATCCACGGTTACGCTACGGTTCCAACGTTTCTTTCAGGAGCAAGTAAGCACCATACTCTCTTCGGGAAAGCACATTCCAGAGCATCCTAATATGAATCCGGTTTTAGTATAGCGTGAAACTGGGATTTTTTAAATATCAAAATTCAAAAAAAAAAAAATTTTGTATGGAAAATTAAATCGCTTTGCGCAAAGTGAGGACTAAACCAATCGTTCCCAAACTTTGGGGAGTTGTTTAGGACCCCAAAAGGAACTAAAATAATGCTGTGCTGGAAAATCGATTTTGATATTACCCTAATGCTGTATACGTTTGTAAACAACTTAATCAAAAGACCGGTGTTCCGATCAAGGTTCAGTTTAATGTTGAGGTACAACTTAATGGTCAGGCAAGTGTACACTGGGCAAGCTTCATTTTGCAGTTCTTTTTTAGGTTTAGTTGAATGTTCAGTTAAGTGTACAATCTATCATATAACCTGCAGTTTAGTATATAGTTAAATATCAAGGTCAATGTGCAATGTGACGTTATATGTTCACGTCAGTCTACACTGCATGCTTTATACAAATGTGAACAACTTTATTAATAGTCCGGTGTTCAGGTCAACGTTTAGTCAAGTTAATCCGGTCTCAAGTTTAATGTTAAGGTATGAAAAAAACTAAATTGTCAGGCAAGTGTGCACTGTAGTTGAATGTTCAGCATAGTGTACAGTTCATCATGTACTTGCAGTTGAGTATATAGTTGTATATCAATGTCAATGTACACTGTGAAGTTAATTGTTCAGGTCAGTCTACACTGCATACTGTATACATTTGGAAACCACCGGTGTTAATATCAAGTCAAGTCTTCTGATTAATGTTAAGGTACAACTAAATGGTCAGGCCGGTGTGCACTGTACATCTGCACAAGCTTACTTTTGAAGTTTTCTTCAGATTTCAGTTGAATGTTCAGACCAGTTTACATTTAAATGGCCAGCCCAGTCTACACTGAACGCTCTATAGGTTAGTGCCATTTTCAGTTCAAGATACCGATTAATGTTCAGGTCGGTGTACATTTCAGTTTCAAATTATAAGTTGTATTGAATTTAATATTCAGCACCCTGTCCGGTCTATTTTAAGCCCAACGTTCAGCGCCAACTTTCGTTATTCAATCAGTTGGGAAAACTCTCATTTCCCCGAAGTTGTCTTTTCCAATTACTTTGCTTACACTCGTACACAAATACACGGGGAAAACAACACTCACACACACCCCATCGGGGATTAGCGCGGGCCGTAATCAAAGCTCTCGCGAGCAAACGGGGTTCGCTGTTTGCTCTGGAAATTATGCCAAACCAATTCAATTGTGGCTTTTATGTGCGAAAAGTGGTGTGACAGCATGTGCGTTCTAGCCTGCTGGTGTTTGTTTTGCGCTGCTACGAGCTGAAATCCAGACTTTTCCGGAGGGTGGTGGGGGGTGGTACAGAAACATCTTTTCATGAATATTTAACGCTAGTCAGCTAGATAATCGTCACTTTGCTGCAAATTCATCGAATCGTTCATTAACTAAAGCTTTTTCTCTGTCTCTTTCTCTTTCCAGGTGAGTTAATCCGTGCCCGGTAATGTTGTCAAACGCCCATAAGTCAAGCGAGAAATTAATTAAAAATTAACTTTGATGAGCGTCGTCGTCGTCGTCAGATGATTCATCGAAGTCACGGAGTTGGATAATTCCAACCTTTGAACCCGAGTTAGCCCAACTCTGAGACACTGTTGACACTGCAAACGATGTTGGTTTCTAAGCGATCTTAATTTAATTACACTTGCTGCTGCTCGAGCATTCGGTCGTTTGACGGGATTTGTGACCTCTTTCTCTTGATGGGAGTGAGCGTTTTGCTGGATGTCACACGTGTGATGACACCTACCACCATGTGCACAGTTGGATTGAGTGAGTGAAATTTGACCAAATTTGAAACGTTGCAAAAGTGAAGTTGGGTGAAATTTGATATCAAAACAACAGTTCAACAAATCTATTTGACTCACTGTGGCCATCTAGAGTTGGAAAGATCCACTTTTGAATCGTTTTCTGACACGGTCCTAAAGCACATAGTTGGCACGTGAAGACGTGTAAACATAAACCGGGATTAGGTCTTGGCACATTGCGGCCTACGGCCAGGGTGGCCACCCGTTTTGAAAAATTGTAAAAGTCGAAATTAAAATGTTGCATGTTTTTGAATTGCAAACAAAAGCGTTGAGGCATAGTCTGAGACATTACAAAAATAACAGCAAACTTGTTTTCACATAAAATATAGTAAATTTTAGTGAAAAACACAGCCAAAGTTGACCCCGAAAATAAAGACATTTTTTTTAACCCTCTACTGTCCAAATTTTTTTTCGAAGATTTTTAATTTTCCCGTGTTCAGGAGGTCATTTTGAGCAACTTTTGTTCTACGAAAAACTTTACTTCTCTTGTTTTATGTTTTTCTAGTTTCATTTTTAGTATTTTAATTTGCATTTATCTTGTTTAGTTTTTGTTTGTTTTTGATAGTATTTGGCCTATTCTACCACCTCCTATCATTACATTTTGCCTATCTAATTTTTTCATGTTTTTATAGCCACTTTTTCAATTTTTTGCTTATTTTTCACATTTTCTGCTATAAAATGGAACCATTATAATTTAAATAATAAATAAATGCGTAGAGGCATAGTCTGGGACACTAGAAAAATTACTGCATACTTATTTTTACTTAAAATATAGCAAATGTTAGTAAAAAACACAGCCAAAGTCGACTCCTAAAAAAATGACATTTTTGAAAACATTGGCAAAGTCACATAAAGCATGTAAAACTTCCAACCCATAAATTTTCTAAAATTTTAAAAGTTCTTCTTTCCAATGCTTTTTAAAGATCAAAAATTGGTTAAAAAATGGATTTTTGGCAATTTTTTAAATCGAAGCCCATCTAAAGGCGGGGTTGGGTTGTAGAGGGTTAAACTTTACCAAACATCGGTTCACATAAAACAAATCAAACCTCTAACCTAATTCTTAAATTTGAAGAGTAATTCTTCTTTCCAAGTCTTTTTAATGATGATTAATTTGCTGAAAATTTGATTTTTGGCGAATTTTTTTATCGAAGCCCGCCTAGAGGCGAGGTTCTGTGAACGGATAAAATTTCACAAAATCATTAAGGGAGGAAGGATGCGCGGACATACCGTACAAAACTGAATACAAAATCGAAAAAATGTCTCAATGTTGAAACTCTCAACCCAAAATATTTTTTCCAATATTAAAAAAAAAGTTCGCAAAATTAATCTTCAGCTTATTCACAACAAAAACAGGAAATAGTTTTTTTTTTCAAACGCAAGTGTTAAATATTTCGTTCTGATTAGGCTGGTACAAATTTTTTTTTTTGAGTTTTTGTCACCCTCGAAAAATCAGGGGGCAAAAAAAACTTATCAAAAATCTTCTAAATTCCCAAGGGAAATTTAAGTGCAATCAGATGAAATCAATTTAAAATGTATTCCCGTGCGTTTAGAATCATTTTTAGCATGTTTGGGTTAGATAAAAAAATCTTTTGATTTAAAAAAAAACGATGTTTAGTACTGCAAAAATTTGTTTTCGCTAAAATTTTTGTTTTCGTCAAATCTTACATTTTTTGAAAACGAATGATTGCAAAACAAGTGAACTAGTACTTAAAATGCATTTTTAAACACTTTTTGCATTTAAATGTTGAGACTATGGTTTGTTATTTCAATTTTCATATTTTTATATTTTTAATAAATTTAAGGAATTTTTCATTACCTTGTAAATATTTTTACTTAAATTTGTCTCATCAAAAATAATGTATAAAATGAGAGGTAGAGCAAAATTGTCATAAAACTGCATTCTTCAATGAAAACAATAGATAGAAAAATACTAACAATTTAATAAATCAACATTAATCAAACAAACAAATCAAAATTTACAAAATTAAAAGGAAGCTTGAAAAAATAAGATTTTACACAAATTTATACATAATATTTTGATTTTTGCCTTCCTCTCCTTACTGAGGAAAGGCTATAAAATCACTCGAAAAATGAACTTCTTTATTCAACCTCGTAGACCAACCTTCACGTACACCTATCGACTCAGAATCAAATTCCGAACAAATGTCTGTGCGTGTGTATGTCTGTAAGTCCGTGCACCAAAATATATGCACACGATTATCTCCGGACTATCTGAACCGATTTGGTCTCATTCGATCCGTCTTGGGGTCCCACAAGACCCTAGTTAATATTATGAAGTTTAGAAACGTTTTTGGCTAAACTTTGGAAGATTGTAAAAAGAGTGGTTTTTGTAAGAAAACTTGTCATGCTAAACAAGATCTGGTAACCCTATCAGAATTTATTAGCACTTAAGTATTATTTATACACTTTGTAGAGACCGGATCTCAGATATTTCGATGAAAATGATGACCGGGTCCATCATGCGTCCCCTCGTTAGTTAGATAACTGAAAGACCTATCAAATGAGGCAAAATCATTGAAGATCTGACAACCCTATCAAAAGTCATGTGCACTTATGTGTAAACTTAACACTTATCAGAGGCTGGATCTCAGATATTTTGATGAAAACGTTGTCCTGATCTATCCTGCGAACTATCGTTGCATAGGTTATCAAAAGATGGGGAATTGAGGGGGAATGATGCAATTCTGAATGAAGATATTTATATATGAATGTGAGGAAGGCACCAACCACCTAAAGGTGGATTAAGTAACGTTTTTAAATTTTAAATGAAAAAATCACAAAACGAAAGAAAATTGTAAAAGTTTTCCCTCTTAATCTTTTTTTTGTTTGATTTTTGAGAAGTTTTGCCACGGTTTACACTAACATTGTATAAACCGTTTTAGATTCGCAATCATGCCTTGGGTATTATTTATTTAGAGTTCTGAAAAAGTCGTGAAAAAACCGAGAATTCAAAGAGAAAACTTAAAAACCATTTACTTAAACACTTATTTAGTGCAGTTTGCTTTGAAATTTAAGTATTGATTTTTTCATAAATTATTTTATTTATCTTTGAAAATACAAAAAAAATGTTGTAAAATTAATCTTAAATGACCCCCTTTTTATAGATTTTGTCTAAATTAGAGTTTTTATTGTAAAATATTTAAAGTTTCACAAAACATCGTATCAAACAAAAAAAACTCATACTTAAAGTGAGAAAATGAAACTGTAATTGCAAAAAGTAAACCAAGTGGTCACCCTGCCCCTCCGTTTGGCGGGTCACTATGTTGCCACGATGCCAATTTGGCCCAGAGTCGGCAAAAACACGTGAGTTCAAAAGTGCATCCAATTTGGAATGTGCGCGCACTCGAGAATTCCAAACGGCTGCTGCTGGTGGAACCCGTTCCGCGGTCAAAGTGCCTCTTTTTGCAAATAGAGACGTTTAGGGCTGAACCTTTTAGGTTAAAACAGTACAAAAAAATATTTTTTTTCCATCAAAATTCGAACCGTGACCTTCGGATTGCGGCCGTGCAACGCTACCATCTGGTCTAACGGCGCCCCCGATCAAACTTGATCGTTTTTCGATTTTTAAAAAGCAATTCGCTCCAAAACTCCCCTCGCCACTCGGAATAAATTATTTGCATCGGTGCCAAATGTGAGACCCTCGCGGGCAGCTGTCCGTCAGGGTGTTAACCTAGTTTACCTATCTTGGACGGGTTGACGATGGCGGAGCACTCCAGCTTTGGATGGTGGCGGGATTAGCCAAATTTGGCGGCCGACATTAGTAGCAGCAACACTCGTTCGCAGCAGCGCTTGTCCAAATATGGTGCCAAAAGAGTGTCAGCAAGTGTGTGGCGTGCTGGTGGTGAATGAAATTTCGTTGGATGTATGTTGCAGCTTCTCGGGTCGTCAGGCAGAACGAGAATGTTGAATTTGGTGGGGGCCGGTCGGACGTGTCACCTCTTGTGCGCTAATCTGATTAGGAAAATGTGGTGACACCTTTTCGGACGGTGGATCAAGGTTGACGCGGGATTGTGACAGAAAGGGCGTTTGCTGTTTTTTGGAATTTTTGGCTGATAATTGCTTGAATTGACATTTTGAACTTATCCAGCTTTTGACTGGAACTGAAGAATTTCATACACCGTTTCTTACTACTCAGATGGCCATGAAGAAGAGATGTTCCATTTATTCATACTTTCTATTCAAAAGTTCAGTGACAAGAGATGAAACTTAAAAACTTAAACTTAAACCTAACAGATTCCATACACAGTTTCTTACTATTTAGATGGTCATAAAGAAGAGATGTTCCATATATCACTACTTTCTACTCCAATGTTCAGTGAAAAGAGATGAAACTTAACCTTAAAGATTCCATACACGATTTCTTGCTATTCAGATGGTCATGAAGAAGAGATGTGCTTTTTATCAATAATTTCTACTCAATCAGCTAGACAAGATGAACCTTAACCTGAAAGATACCATACACAGTTTCATACTATTCAGGTGGTCATGGAGAAGAGATGTTCCATATCTCATTACTTTCTACTCAAAAGTTCAGTAAGAAGAGATGAAACCGGAACTGAAGAATTCCATACTCTGTGTCTTACTATTCATGAAGAAGAGATGATTCAAGGAAGGCGTCCGGAAAGGACCTAACATCAGCTGATTTTCTAAAAAATAAATATAAAACTGACTCAGTCGTTGCTTGAATTGATTACTTTTTCAGGTATCGAACAAATGCACCAGATTTGCATAATCTCCGGTGCATCGATTGAGACAAACATGGCTATTAATTGAAATTAATGGTCCGTTTTGTGTCCTGACACTCTAGCCTTTCGAGAAAAAAAACAGACTGTTCCTTCTCGAGTTAAACACGACATCGGGACAAGGTAGAAAGGATGCAGATTTGCATTTTGCTACAACTTCCATAATCCCTGTCAGTTTAATGATAGTGGGTTGTCCACTTTCCATTTCATTGTGTTTTTTTTTTAATTGAAATTAATTATTTAAAAAAATGTGTTTTATTTCAACACTTTTTTCTAAACAATTTTAATAAAAATTAAAAAATAATCAATTCACCTACTGTTGCACATGTTGCATATCCCAAGGAAAATCTCAACCTTCCGAACATGTGTTCCTGCATGTCCGTTCGACATAACATGGATTATTGTCCTCTTCGGACAAGACAAGACACGGCAGGCCAGCAAATTGGCCATGCAAAAGTCCCCTCGGGGGAACTCTTCATCCTTTTGGACGGAAAGTGCTTCTGTGGTTTCAATAAAATATTTCCTCCAAAGAGAAAATGTCAATTTGGTCCCCGTAAAACGTGACACATTTCCGAAGAACCGTCGGAGTCTACACAGAAAAAAAAATCATGGTAATATTACATCTGGGAAGGGGTACATCTTTTATGTCAGAAAAAAATGTGTAATTTTACCTCTGAAAATGTGTAATTTTACCACTATTCTGGTGTAATGTCGCTTTTTCAGTCTTAATTGAGGTAAAATTACATCATAAAAGAGGTAATATTCAACCTTCTAAAATTACACCTTCCAAAATTACACATTTTTTTGCTGTGTACCGGAGTGGAGCGAGGTTAACATACTCGAGTCTAGTCGCTTCAGCAGCAACATTTCGAGCATTCTAATCGTCAGGACCGAAACGAACGAACGAAGCCAGATTACGGTCGATTCGTGTACTTTATAATCTGTTTGCTGGCAGCTTTTGTTGTGTGAACGATAAACGGTTCTTGGTTCTGGAAGAACCGAACTAGCAGAGCAGACGGGTAGCAGTGCCTTCTTCGATGCTCAAGATGGTATCGGGGTGCACGGGAAGAAATTACGGTTTAAAAGGTTTTTTGCTGAATCAAAATTTAAAAAAAGAACTCATCTCTTCTACCTTACCAACTGAGTAACAAGTTGCAGGGTATGGCGACCATCAGTTCAAATTTCATTTCCTATTTATGAGAGATCAGTTCAAGCTTCATTCCTTCTACCTGACTGTATTATCAGTCGGTGTGGAGTCCGAGATTCATCTCTCCTTCCTGAACACCAGAGTGGTAAGCTTCAGGGTATGGCGATCTCTTCTAGCTGACTACCATAGAAATAAGCTACAGTGTGGAGTACAAGTATTCCACTTGACTATTTGAGCAGTAAATGGTTAGAACAAAGAGTCCAGGATTCATATATTCTTCATTGACACCAGAGTAGTAAGCTACGGGGTCTGGTGTTGACTATTTGGATAAGCAGTATGAAGTTCGAGATTCATCTCTTCCTTATGAATACCATAGTAGTAAGCTACGGGGTATGGCTACCATCAGTTCAAGCTTTATCTCTTCTTTCTGACTACCATAAAAGTTTGCGATGGGTATGGAGTTCAAGATTCATCTTCTCTACTCGACCTCTTGAGCTGTTAGCTACGGTGAATGTACTCTATTAAGCTTCATCTCTTCTGCCTAACTTTTTCAGCAGTTTGTAATTGGATATAGAGCCCAAGCTTCATCTCTTCTTCATAAACACCAGAGTAGTAAGCTACCGGGTATGACGTCCACCAGTGCATCATCTCTTCTTCCTGACTACCATAGAGTAGGAGCGAAGGGTATCGATCTCTTTCATTTGAACATTGGAGCTGTCAGTAGAGCGTTGGAGTCCGAGATTCATCTCTTCTCCATTAACACTAGAGTAGTAAGCTATGGGATATGGTGACCATCCTTCATCTCTTCTTTCTGGTTACCATAGAACTAAGCGGTGGGATTGGAGATTCATCTCTCCTTCATAGACACCGGAGAGTAAGCAATGTTTTATGGAGTTTATCTGTTCAAGCTTCATCCCTTCTTCAAGAACACTAGAGTAGTAAGCGACAGCGTATGGAGTTCATCAGCTCAAACTTCATCTCTACTTCCTAAGTAAATAACTGTATCGAAACAGTCAGTTCAAGCTTCATCCCCTCACTTTCCACTAAACTAGCAAGCCCCGGGGTATGACTTTTTCTTTCCGTGTTGATCACCCACTTGTTTGCCAGCAGCGTTGCCCGACGACAACGGGACGAAAATAAAAGATCAACTTTTACATCTGCTTGGGGATGCAATAAAGCAGGATGAGCAGCAGCATATCCTCCCAGATTAATTCTATACCCGCCTCGGTTGATTCGAGCGGTTGTTGGCTCCCGAACGTGCACTATCGCCGTCGAAACTTTAAGCTCTCGCGCGGTGAAAAGAACGACTACTGGCACTAACACTTGAGATTTAGTGGGTATAGATTGAGCGCCGCTTCCATCTTCTCCACCTCGGGATGGTGGGGAAAAAAGCACAAAAGCCAAAGCACTGGCTGTAATGGGGTTTAAGTGAATAAAGAAGACGGTGAAGGAGAGCTGTGAAGAGATGGGCAGGAAAAGCTGGAAAGTTTTCAATTAAAATGGGTGTGTGCACTTTTGGAGCACGCTCCCTCTCGATAATGGGATGCTGAACCGTTTGGCTTGAAATTGCTTTTTGACACTGATTGATTGGTGTTGGTGAAGGTGTTGAGATATTGACTTTAGGTTGGCGTTAGTATTTAGAACCATGATGTTTGACAAATCCCATTTTTGACATTGAGTTGAAAGTTAATTCTTCTTCATCTCTTCTTCCTGACCAGTTGAGTGGTATTTAGTTGGATATGGAATACAAGCTTCTTAGTAGTAAGCTAAGGTGTATGACGTAACGTCCATTGGTTTTATTTCCATCTCTTCTTCCTGAATACCGAAATACCTATTGCTAGACTTCATCTCTTCATCCTGACCATTTGAGTGGTTATTAGCAAGATATGGAGTCCAAACTTCATCTCTTCTTAATCACCATTTGAGTTGTACGTAATGATGTATAGAATTCAGCAGTTCAAGCTTCATCTCTTCTTACTTACCGTTTGAATAGCAAGTAGCAGGGTATGGAATACAAACTTTATCTCTTCTCCATAAACAACTGAGTAGCAAGTAACTGTGTATAGAGTTAAGTATGGCGTATGGACGTTAATTTGTAGTATTGCTTCATCTCGTCTTCCTGACCATTTGAGTAGTAAGTAGCAGGGTATGGACCTTTGAGCTTTATCTCTTCTTTTAAAACAATCCAGCTTGGCTTTGATGGTTTGTTTGGATAGAATGGCAAGCAAAAAGATTCTCATCCTGCCAATCCGCAAACTTCAATAAATCAAGTCCTCAGAGTAAACCCATCCAATCGTAACGCTGTTGTGACTCAGAACACAAAAGGGCCTCCGATGTGATTGCAGATCTTGAGCATCCCGATTCTTGATTGCCAATCTCGCCGAACTAGTTCAAGTGCAGCCGGAAGCTGAGCGAAACATCAACAAACTCCCTGTGCGCTGGCAGCACTGCACACAGAATGACAATTTCGATTGATCTTAGCAAATGGCCACTCGGAGCAGGGTTCTTTGTTTCCCTTTCAGAATGAACGGGAGCAACAAACTTTATTGCCCCTAATAAGGGTGAACCCTGTGGGAGTTGTGCAAACTGCTGCTGCTGCAGGGAATGTCGTTTATCACCGGGGTTCGATCCGGGACCTGGCTTCCGTCTTGGATGCATCTTTGGATGCATCGTCTTTGAGGCAGATCGGTTACGTTTGAGGAAAAAGTTTGGCACAGGGTGATGCTTGTCGATTTTTGAAGTTCATGAATTTTGTCAGGCTGCCGGTTTAAAACAAATATTTACGATTTTTCAAAATTTATTTTTCATCTGATCTGTTTTCCAAACCATTGGTTAGATTAATGTTCATCATCTAAAAGATTGACCAGTGCCAGTGTTGCCAGTTTCTGAACAAATTTTTCATAATCTTGTTCTATAAATTTATTACCGTTTATTAAATTCACTTTCTCCAGACATTTGCTTTCTATGATTTCTTTAAAATAAATTTACTTTGAGAAACAGTGCTGCCATCCATGTCCATTCACGAAATACACCTACCTTACATTTATAAGAATTGAAACTGACAATAACTCTTTAAGTTTGGACTGGGTAATACTTGCCAAACTTCGGATTTCATGGATTTTTCTAGCTGCCAGTGTTGCCAGTTTTATGGAAAAAAATCATTGATTTTCAAGTTTATTTTCAACTGCTGAAATTTCAAATTTTCTTCAGAATATCAGTTGAATCCGTTTCTGTATTGTTTCCTTCATGAATTTTGCCAGTGTTGCCAGTTTCCGAACCAGCTTTTTTTTAAAAGAATTTTTAAACACTTATTGCCACTTACAAAATTCAGACATTCTTTTACTCAATGATTTGTTTTACTTTTTATGAAATTACATTGATTTGCAGTGCTGCCATCTCAATTATTTTATTTTTGTAGATTATTTTCAGATTTTTTTCAATTAAAACATATGATTTATCTTTGGAAAATTATTACCAATAAAAATGAACGAGAACTCCTTAAATTTTACTGGTATGAAGGCAAATTTATTCCATCTGCAGTGTTGCCAGTTTAGCAATAAATAATTTTCTGGAAAGAATTGACCACACCCTGTTCCTCGTTGAAATAAACTTCAACCCAAGTAAGAAATGCTTCTCAGCAGATGGATAAATTCCCGATGTGCGATGAACCAACCCAGAAGTGCTGCCAGGCTCAGCATCAAAACGAAACGTCCGTAAACAAAGTCGGAAGAAAGGGGCGCAAGTAAACGGCTGACTGGTGCAACATAAACACACCAAAAATGTTTCCAGGTCATGGGAGGGACTCAAGACTTTAGTTGTTTCTGAAGTTGTTGAAAGGGGTCGTCCATAAGCTACGCTGATTTTGCTTTTAAATTTCTGTAAAATTTAAAATTATTTAAAAACATAAAAAAAACAAACACTAAATGTTAAGTCTCTAAGTAATTTGTGGACGAACCCAACCAGTCAGAGTCAGTGTTGGACGCCAAGTGCATCAGTGTTCAGTGTTTGAAGTCACGCTTTGCTGCGCTCAGCTGGGAATTTCGGAGTTCTTGCATGTATCAATCAGCTTCCTATACTCTTTCTTAAAATGGGGTAAAGGGCACCCTCGGGAGATGCAAGATGGACACGGAAAAATGTTTGAGTTTTAAAACAGGAAAGTTTGATGAATTGAGAATGTAATAAGAATGGGTCATCGGATTAACTGATGGAGTACTGAAGCTATTGAAACAAGAAATTTTCACTTCATCTCTAGTAATAACGGTCAATTCAAATTTGAACAGTTCGGAACGGAACGAACCGCTATCGGCAATGATAGCACCTCCACCTTAGAAAAATCGTTCATCTCTTCTAGCTTAACACTGTGATAGTAAGCTAGAAGAGATGTTAGTTTAAAGAAACTTTAGCAATCCTTGCAATATTTTTTGAAATGTTTCTCTAATGATATTCAGTATCCAGCAACTATTTAATGGATTTATTGAAAAGTCTGTTTGATTTGCATCAGAAATGAGTTAAACCTTTAAATTTATCCAAGCTCCCAATAAATTCATCAAAACCAGCTTACGCGAGCAAATTCTGCGGCAACTGTCACCACCAATGAGCCGATGGCATTTAAGAAATGACCGCAAAAACCGAACCTCTGACATTGGCAATTATTGGTTGTGGCACTCAAGGGTGCGTACTCCTCCCCTCCTCCCAACTCTTGGGATATGTGTGTGTGTGTGTGTGTGTGTGTGTGTGTGTGTTTGCGGTTCGAGAGAAAAACCACAACCATTTGACACTGGCACTTCCAGCTCATCAGCTCCTCTCGCCACGATGGATTCAATTTAGCATCCTCTTTCTAGGTTGGTTAGAAAGAGTGGTTGGTTCCATTCATAAGCAGAATTAATTTGAAGTGATGATTTAGTTTTTTGTTTTGGTTGGTTTATCACTTTGATTTAAATTTACACACATGGTTGAGCTTGGATTAATGATGGCAGGATTTTGAGGATTATTTTTGTGCTTTGATGGATTTGAAGTAATTATGTCAATCGGTATAACTTTCCACTCATTTCACCTGTTTGTTTTTTTTGGTTTTCATCATTCATTCTACACAATTTATTCTTCATACTTAAATTTTCTTACTTCATTTTTCTTTCTTCATCTTAATTTTTTATTTTTCGTTCTTCATCCTTCTTTTTTCATTGTTTATTCATTATTTTTCATGATTAATTCTTCATTCTTCATGATTAATTCTTCATTCTTCATTCATAATTCTTCATTATTTACTATATTTACTATATTGTTCTTCAATAATCATTCATTAATTTTTATTTTTCATTATTTATTCGCTTTTTGTTCATTCTTCATTATTTACTCCTTCATCTGTATTCTTTACTTTTTTTTACTGTTTACTCGTAAATTTGAAAAATATTTGCAACTTCCTTGCATTTTACTTTTAATTTTTAACTTTTAACTTTTAACTTTTAACTTTTAACTTTTAACTTTTAACTTTTAACTTTTAACTTTTAACTTTTAACTTTTAACTTTTAACTTTTAACTTTTAACTTTTAACTTTTAACTTTTAACTTTTAACTTTTAACTTTTAACTTTTAACTTTTAACTTTTAACTTTTAACTTTTAACTTTTAACTTTTAACTTTTAACTTTTAACTTTTAACTTTTAACTTTTAACTTTTAACTTTTAACTTTTAACTTTTAACTTTTAACTTTTAACTTTTAACTTTTAACTTTTAACTTTTAACTTTTAACTTTTAACTTTTAACTTTTAACTTTTAACTTTTAACTTTTAACTTTTAACTTTTAACTTTTAACTTTTAACTTTTAACTTTTAACTTTTAACTTTTAACTTTTAACTTTTAACTTTTAGCTTTTTTCTTTTTTCTTTTTACTTTTTACCCATTACTTTTTACTTTTTACTCTTCACTTTTTACTGTTTTAAATAGTTTTTTAAATCTTTATGTTTTAATCGTTATTTTTCAGTGTTAAGTGTTTACCATACACAGAAAAAATATGTGAATTTACTCGACACGGAAAAAAATAATTACATGTAAACTCGGTTGATGTAAACTTGAGATTCGACGTAAACAGTTGAATCACCCGTAAAATCATGTTTTTACGCATAACTTGTTGCAAATTTACATCAAATTGCATTAAATTAAAATGTTTAATGACGTGCAAAAGTGTTACATCATAAATGATGTAACATTCGGAAATATTTTTTTGTGTGTAGTTTTAAACTTCTTTTTTTAATTCCTTTCTTCACTGTATGTTGCCAAACTTGCCAAGTTACGCTTGAAACTGGTCAATAATCGGTAAAGTCAGATTCCGGCGATGCTTTTCGAATGCACTCTTTGCCTTTAGGCTTCATCTCTTCTAACTTTGCACTCTGATGGCCAGCTAGAAGAGATGCTTCTGCTTACTGCCAAAATAGTGCATTGCAGAATTTCCAGTTTGAGCCAACTGATTAGATCTTTGTTGTACTGGTTTCTAGTACATATGAACACGATGAAAATCGAGGAAACGACTATGAAATTTGGGTTGAGTCAAGAGAGGTTTTTGGTTAGATCAAATTTCAAGATTTAACTACACAATTCAGCTCAAATTCTTTAAAGTAAAAAAAAGAGAAACAAAAAACGGTGCCACGAGCTGGAATCCGGACTGTGTCAGAGCCCCGCAGTCCCCCTGGCAGCCCAAGGTCGAACTGTATGACGTAACTTTGCTCACTTCCAGTTCTGCATCGACCATCGACCAAGCGGTTACGATTACTACATACTACGATGAGACACGCTGCAGCATCCAGTACGGATGGGGACATGAGGACGTGGATGATGAATCAGCCTTGAAAACTTTGACAAGTTGGCTCATGGATAGGACCGGGGTAGATCCCAGCGGAACAACAGGTTTTTTTTGTTTTGCTAGGGCTGACAGTTGTTCGCTGGTGAGATTCTTCGGCGTGGAGTTGATTATCTTGGAGCTTGGAAAAAATTGTTTATTTAGATTAAAAAAATATCTTTTATAAATGATTTTTTTTTTTTTACAAACCTTCATTTTGTTTATATCCTTCATAACTCAACGTCGAGAACGTTGAATGCCGGCAAATATTTACGAATGCTACCGCCGCTGCAATGCAATGCCCAGCAGCGCAGTGACAAACCAGACTTGCGATGAATTATGCAATCCGGACGATTATTTAGTTTGCATATATGCAGTGCACATATGGAAGCAGAGCCGGTTTTGCCATTTCTGTCACTGGCAGTTGTTGGTGGTGGCTCGTCGTGTCGTGTTGTGCGGTTAAATGCCGACACACAAGTTGGGACAAGTGTTTTATGGCAGCTTAACGCACTTGGAGCTGACATGCCGAGGAGATAGATATTCATTGAAGATACAGTTTTTACTTGAATGAGTTTGTTCTGGAACGAACCTCGCCATGAAATTTAAGCACCCTGAACACGTGAACCCATCAACTTGGGTAAGGAAAATTTTCCAAATTAAACCATCTAGCTCACCTGGCCCCCCGAGAGAAAAGCTGTCATCGAGCGAGCTGGTGCTGGTTCTGACGTTACTAGCAGCTAACCCACGTCAGTTCCGGCAGATACTACACACTGTTGATATCATGTGGAATGAGAGAGGGGGTGTGTCGTGTGTAACAAGTACGGTATACTTCCCCACTCTAGAAGAGAATGGGTCGTCAAGAAGTTGACTTTTCCCAAAGCTGCTGCCACGGGCTGCTTCTGTCACCGACATCAGACCAAACTTTTGTCGTCACTTGAGATTTCCTTGACTTCCGTACTCCAGTGAAATGCGTAAGGTTTTGGGAATGCTGCAAACAAAAAATTCTGCGTTTTAAATTTAACTGAAAAAATTTGAACAAATAATTGTAATTTACAAAAAAAGTTGTTGTTTTGTTATAATTTTGATTTGTGGATCAATATTATGAAAATTGAATTGGAAATTGGAACCTGTCATTTTTTGGGAAATTTATTGTACTTTTCGAATCTGCAATAACCCAGAAGGGTAGGGGAAAGTGGGGCAAGTGTAACAAGCTAAGGAAATGATCGTTGTAACCCATCAAAAACGTTAAAAATCTGTCGGATTTTTTAATTATCATCTTATTTCAGGTCTTGACTAAGACTTTGATAGAACAAGTTTTTAAAAATCCTGTTTTTAATGCAAAAAAATGATTTAAAAAAAATTTAATTTAATTTTTTTCATTTAAAAATTTAGTGTTTTTCTAACTTTGCAGGGTTAATTTTTAGAGTGTAATAATGTTCTGCAAAGTTGTAGAGCAGACAATTACACAAATTTGGATGTATAAACAAAAGGGGTTTACTTGTAATCATCACGAGTTATCGCGATCTTACGAAAAAAAAGATTTGAAAAAGTTGGTCGTCGACGATCATGGCCGTTCACGGTCACCCGCGACAGACACGGACGACGAAACAAAGAGAAACACAAAAAGTAACTTTTTCAAAACTTTTTTTCGTTAAAATCGTGATAACTCGTGATGATTACAAGCAAACTCCTCATGGTTATGTTTCAATTTTGTTATAATTGACTGCTCTACAACTTTGTAGAACAGCACTCTAAAAATAACCCTGCAATGTTTGAAGAAACACGAAATTTTAAAATGAAAGTTTTTGTTCTAATTGAAAAAATGACCCTTCTAGGTACATTAAATTTCCCTTAAAACGGCATGTTCTAAAAATGTTCACAGTTGAGTAACGGAAAATGGCAGAGTTCTAAAAACTTGTTAAGTGTTTTTTTCGGTGAAAAATATTTTTTTTTCGGGATTTCAAGTACGCAATCAAATTGGGCGTCCAATTTTACATAAAAGTCCCTTTGACACCAAATTTCCATATCATCACCTTCTCAGGCTGCAAATTATTGAAAAACATGTAATTTTTCGCCTTTTTCAAAAAATGGAAGGGGTCGGACCGCCCCTCCGTCACGAGATAAAAAAAATGGAGCTCGGATGCGTGATCAGGGACAAAAGTTACCCCTTAGGACAAAGTTTCACGCAAATCGAAGAGGGGTCGGGGCAACTGCTGTGTGAGTTGGCGGAGAATAGAGCGTTGAATTTCTCGTTCCGGGAAAAAAAATTCCCGGGCTTTTCCCAAAAAAAAAAAATATTTCTCGTTTCTCGACGTTTAAGCCAAAGTATACATTTTCTAAACTTTTTGGAACCATTTTTGAAATGCTCTGAAAAAATATTATTGCTTTAAAAAAAATACAATTTCCCGGGCAGACGGTAATAACAAAATGCATGTCATTTCAATAACAAATACTGTTAAAATAACAATAACACTTTTTGCATAACAGTTTAATAACAGTTTATGTTATCATAACAAAATTTGTTATTGGTCTGATATTGGTTGAAAGCCAAAACATCTTTGGAATAACATTTTTTGTTATAGAAGAATACCTCCAACTGTTATTGGGATGGTCGGATTAGTTGTTGAAATAACAAAAAATAATAACAAAGATTAGTTCGAAGAATAACTAAAAATGTTATTAGTCTGTTATTTCAATAACGATCCAATAACAAAAAAATCATAACGGCGAATAACAAAACTTGTTATAAATGACATTAATTGTTATTGGCCAAGTATTTTCAAAGATCAAAAAATGTTATTCGCACGTTATTTGCGTCTGCTCGGGTTGAAGTATAATAATTATAGAGCACTGGTGCAACAATGGGTGTTAGAATGTTAAATATAAAAAATGTGGACTGTTTTAATTTATCGTATAATTTTAATCATGTTTTTGTGCATGTAAAAACTTTCAAGCGAAGTCAATTATAAACCTGAAAACCATGTGGCATAAAAAACCAATAAAAAAACATTCAAAAAACTGCTTTGTATTGTTTGACAGGTGCTAAAAAAATATAAACATATATTTAAAATTTGCTCCAAACATTTGAAAACATTGAGTTGTTGTTCCTTTTAATTCCGCTATATATTGAGTTGTTTCAAGTAAAACAAACACAAGAAGTTTAATTTTTGAGCATGAGCATGAGAGACCACCCATGGTTGTCCTTCTCCGTTGCTGAACAGGACCGTAATAACCTATCAATACAACCGGTCATACGCTTAAACGATCTAATGGTGTTTCCCTTATCAACAGCATGTATGAATGCGCTGAAAAGATAAAACATCAAGATCATCAAAACTAGATCTGGAGCAAATAGGTAACAGTCGTTGGCCACCAACGGCGCCCGCCATGTCAGTTTGTAGATCTCGGGGGATTGGGACGGGAATGTTAGTTAGCACAGGTTGCTACCAAGGGTGGGTTCTATACGATATCCACACCCCCACGTGTGCCGGAAAACTACTTCTACTTGGGATTTTGTTAGTGGGTAAAGGTAATGGCCAGGATTCAACATAGAGGATGATGATGCGACCCAATAATCAATAAATTTGGTTTAATGGTGTGTTGTATTATGCATTCTCAAGGCAAACAGTCGGATGATGTGGATGAGACTATTCCCGGTTATATGGTGTTGATTTAGAATAAATGATTCAATCTTAGACAGCCGGCTGTGGAAAGATAAAACCAAATAATATTCGAAAAAGCGAAAACGCGAAACCGCCCGGATAGAAAAACAAACGCAATCGGGGGGACAACAAAGACGGAAACGGCAACGAAAATCTTGCTTGATGACCGCGACCCGCACCGTTCAACTTCACGAACGCAACTGTCAAACTCCGCGAAACCGCCCGGATAGAAAAACAAACGCAATCGGGGGGACAACAAAGACGGAAACGGCAACGAAAATCTTGCGTGATAACCGCGACCCGCACCGTTCAACTTTACGAACGCAACTCCAAACACGAGAAGTTTAATTTTCAAGGAAAAACTAAAATGCTTTGGTTCTTATAAAAAAAATACCCGAGATATGTTTTTGTTTATTCATTGTACGATTGGAGCTTATAAAATTAGAAAAAATCATTTTCTTATAGTTGTATGATGTGTTCACGTCAAGCTGTTATTTAATCCTCACACTTGTTTCAGCCATTACAGTCGCTGTCCTACACAATTTAGGTGCATGATACTAATCAGAACCAAGATCATAACAATTTTCCCGGGAAATTGGTTGAAAATCCCCGTTTCCCGGGAAATTGGATGCTCTAGCGGAGAATACTGATTCAGGACATTGATGCCTGTTGTCCAAATGATTTCTTCTTGGAAAATGTATTTAAAATGCTTGTCAAACCATCGCGTTGTACAGAAAAACCTTGCTCTCTTAAAATTCTAAAGTCGCAATATCTCAGGATAGTGTTGCCAGATCATGTTATGACGATACTTTTTAGTAAGCCTTGTTAAATTTGAAAGAAAAAGATGATTCTTCAAATCTAGATTAAATTTTCAAAAGGTCCTATCTGCATAGGAAACTGAAACTTTTTTCTACGAGCTCTATATTTTGATTCGGTATCAATCCAGCGAAAAAACGAAAAATGTGTGTACTTTGTCCTACTGGTCATGTCTGTAACATAGCACATTTTTTAATTCATAACTATCTTTAGAAAATATATCATATTTATTCAATTAATGTATGTATGTATGTATGTATGATCCCCATACCCGCAGGCAACTTGGTCCCGGAACACATGTGAGCGCTAGGTGAACAATTCGATCATCTTTTACTCCGTAATCTGTACACCCACGTGCATAAGTTTTTTTGCACGAATTTTAGTGCTACAAATACCGGCGCATAGATCAAAATGGATTCCCGCTTCCCTCCCCAAGCGCCGGAAATTTGTAGCGGGTGTAGGGACACTTTGCATAGACGCCCTTGTTCCCATCACGTCACTGAGGGTATGGAGCGACGAGAAATTAATAAGCATGCCCCCCCAGTCGAACCTTCATTAGAGAAGCAGGCAATCCACAACTCACAGCGAACGACCAAGGGAACACCCTACCGCGTATTAAGTGGAAATTGGCGTAGGTCTTGATTGGAATGAGTGAATGTAAGCGTATAAGTGAAAGTTTTTTTTTGAATTATAACAAGAACGGGCTCACCAAATTATGTATCTTCAATACCAGCTTCATCTTCAGTATCAGGAGTGGTCCGATTTGATTAACTTGAGATCCGTCGACAAACTTGAAACAGCCAGATGGTTGATGATTCGAATTTCCGCCGAGTTTGAAAACGTCACCGACGGGACCCAATGATTGTCCGAGGAAACGCACCGGATGAAGATCACCATCCGCCGATGAGTTGCTACCAGGAAACGTTGACGTTGAAATCCGGAAAGCAGCTCAATTTTTTGAACATGCTTGGAAAATCCAGAAAGATGTGCTCCTGAAGTCACGCTGGAAACCACCGTCAGGACGCCTTTTCCGCGACCACCACCTTCTCCACTGGATATCGGCAGAAATAACGGCAATTTTTCGCACTTTTTGAAACGAAATTGTAGGAGGAAATTGACAGCGAATTTTTTTTTCGATCCGTACACACGCGAGGCTTACTTCGATCATATCATATTTATTCAATTAATAAGAATAAATTTGTTCAGTTATCCTTGTCACATTTTTAACGAGAAATAATAAACAAACCTTATCAAATGTTTGTAGAATTGAATATTTTCATTATTTTATCAAAAAGAACTCACAAGCTATCGATTCAAAATTTCAATGAAAAATTGTTATAAAATGCGTTATTCAACAGTACAATAAAATGAAAGTATATGCTAAAAATAGTAATTTGAAAATTTTGTGTTCTCAGATCACAACTTTTAAAATTATTTTTATTTTAGCATTCCTGAGTCTGAGCTCTGCGTCAAACAGCGAAATTTTCCGCACATTTTTTTTCCTTTCTCTCCTTCCCTTAAAACGGGTTAAGTTTCCGGAAGTTGAGTTCTCTTTTCCTCACTCTCCCTCTCTCTCTCTCGTTTGTTCGTTTTTGAGATGCCCGTCTTTGGCGTTGTCATAAAATTAAATTGAATTTCATCATAATTCCTTGGCGCTCCAGTTCCCAGCAACGGAAATGGAGTGGCAAGAAAGGGTGTCGGGTTGTGAACCGCCGGTTATCGGAACCGGTCACAAGGTCGACTTGTTAGGGGAAAACGGAGTTTTCTTCGACTTGCTCTTGTAACACTGCGAAAATACACCGAGAACTCCCTCTCTCCTCAAACTATAATCAGCTCAAGGTGTTGAAACGCAAACTTTACCCCAACCACCCACTTTTCGCGCCAGCCGGAAATTGTTTTCCGTCCATGGCGACGGAGATCGACGGCGGAGGAAATTCGCACAATTTTCCAATCCAAAAGGTAGATGTTGTCGCCGATATACACAGTCAAAGATTTCTGTGTAAAATCGCATGCAAAAGCATGCACATCACCTTTGTGAGCAAAAGCATGTAATATTGTATGAGAAAACGTGTACACAAAAAGCATGTACGAAAGAAAAAAATAATATTTTGAATACCCCAAAAATAACAACAATCTGGTGAGAGTCATTTCCAGATTACCAAGTCCGCGCCCCAACCCTCACGGCTATCTCACCGCTGTAAAATAGTTTGGATCAATACCGATGTACCTGTAAGTTCCCCATACATCGTATACAGTTAATACAGTATACGACGTACGGGAAAGCTACTGCTACATTGGCGTTGAAACCCAACAATCACAAGACGGTGAGATAGCCGAGATGGTTGAGCGCGGACTTGGAAATCTGGATATGACTCTCACCAGATTGTTGTTATTTTTGGGGTATTCAAAATATATATTTTTCTTTCGTACATGCTGTGTACACGTTTTCTCATACAATATTACATGCTTTTTCTCACAAAGGTGATGTACATGCTTTTGCATGCGATTTTACCATCGATTTTTTTGCTGTGTACGGGAGGACACCGCATTTCCGGTGGGCTTAATTAATTTGTGCTGTTTTCACGGCGTCAGATTCGACGATACACACGTGCCGAAAACCACGTGGTTGTGCCACCATTGTCCAATTTAGTCCACAAATTTGAACCGGCAACGTGCGGTGGTTGAAGAAGGATCTTCGTCAGGCTGAACGCGCTGAACCCGCAGGAAGACCTTGTTTCAACGGGTTCGCGTTTCGTTGGTGAGGTGTCGCGATTTCAACACAATGTGTCACAGAGTTGGGAACTGGATGGTGTTGGGCACTGTAAATGAAGTTTGTAGTTTAATCGACTTTGTCGAGAATTGAATCATGGACTTACAATTACGTGTGTGATACCTTATCAACACAACTAATCTATAATTTTGTTCTGGAAATTTTCAATTATTTGAAAAATAAAATCAACTTAATTGTTTAGCGTTCCCCAAAACAACCCGTATGTTTCAGTTATGCACACCAGGTACAGCAGAATTGCGAAATGAAAACTTTTTGAGCACTGCACAGTTTAGGACCGAGCTTTCCGATGACACCGAGATGTTCAACTAAGGGCTGTAGAAGACAGTTTTATGTTTTTTTTTTTAATTGAAAATTAATTTAAACATGATGTTAATTAAATTTGGATTACACTAAATTGCTGCTTCAATTAACCTTTGTTTCTAATTTCTTCTCTTTTCAGGTGAGCAAATCCTTTCATTCTAATCGAAATCATTAACTTACCGTAGACTATCTAGATTGAGTAAGTTAACCAGGTATTTTGCTTATTTTTTAAGGACACTGAAAATTATTTATACTGTGGAGATGTCGATATCTCAGCAACTTATGGTCCGATTTTCAATGTGTTAAATCAAGACTAACATTTTAAAGGGGAAAACATTCAATATTACGCCCATTTAGTCTTGATTTAATTTTTTTCAAAATATTTTTTCGAAAAGATCGGAAAATTTCACGAATGTTTCATGTTTTAACATTGAAAATCGGACCATAAGTTGCTGAGATATCGACATTTGAAAATGGTGGGTTGTTTTGGTGAGACTTAGAAAACTTCAATTTTCGTGTTTCCCGAGGTCCAATCTTCAATGTCTCTTAGACAATTTTATAGCAATTTTTCTGAACTTTAAACAAAAATATTTTTAGAAAAGGGTCACTCATGGTCACTATTTAAAAAAATCGAAAAACTGCAAATATTACGCTAAAATCAGACTTTCGGTGGCTATATCTTAAAAACAGAGCCCTTTATCAAAAAATATATTCGGTACTTTTCGATAACAAATTCAATTTTACATTAAAAAATTACGTAAAATTTGTTTTAGCATGAAATTTCGATTTTTTCCAAAAATCATTATTTTTTTCAAAAATTCATAACTCGGCGGCAGATTTTTTGACCATGTTTCTCTATGGCTCAAAAGTTGCGGGTTTTGTCCCCTAACACATATCAAAAAATCTCGAAAATCAATAAATATGTATTTTGGGCAGGGTGGCCACCACGGGAAAAAAAAACCGGGAAAAACCCGGGAATTTATTCCACCGGGAGAAAACCGGGAAAAACTCGGGAATTCGACTGACAAACCGGTAAAATATTTTAAGTTTCGACAAATTCCTTTTAAATGACTTCAACGTAAACTTTTCTCTATTAGAATATTATTCTAGTTATTCTAAATTAAGAATTCAGGAAAATAATGTTTGAATTTGGTTGTTTTTTTTTCTGTTGAGTATTCCATGATATATTTCTTTGGCGAGGGGGACAAGCAACTACGATTACCACCACTACACCACCGGAGCTGGTTTAAACAACAAATGTTTGATAAACTGCAATTTTTCCGATCAAAATCGCGGTTCAATAGAAAATTTACTCAGTGCTATGATTTTTGAAGTCTTATTTCAATGAGTATTGAATTCCATAAGCACAATACACAATTGATTTATTTTTATTTTATTATGTATTTCAATATCAACTTGAGAGTTCACAGCAGCCAAGGAAGTTGTTGTCTTTTTATTCCAAAATTGTCAAACTTACGGATTTAACCCTTCAACAATATGATTGTAAAAAGAGTCAAAATCTGCTTTATTTTTTTTTTGTAGACAGTAACTTTTGGGAATAAATAACCGATAGTTCCCATAATTTCGAAGATACTAAAATTTGCGTACCGAAAATCGTGGTGCAAAAAGCTTAGCTTGATGTGCGCCGTTAAAAATAACAATACAGTTCATACTCGATTATCCGAAGGCCTCGGATAAAAATAAAAAAATAAATATTGAAATAAAAAGCCACAGTTTCAACATTTGCATGGAAAAAGTGTTTTAAAATGCATTTTACACTAGTTCAGTTGTTTTGCAATCATAAGTTTTCAAATAATGTAAAATTTGACGAAAACAAAAATTTTAGCGAAAAAAAATAATAAGCATCGAAAATTTTCAAAAATTCAAATGATTTTTAAATCAACCCAAACATGCTAAAAATGATTCTGAACGCAGGTGAATGGATCTAAAATTGATTTCAGTTGATTCCACTTAAATTTTCATTATAATTTTGAAGTTTTTTGAAAAAAAAATTGCCCCCTGATTTTTCGGGCCAATTTTGAAGGGGGGAGACAAAAACTTTAAATAAAATTTGTACCAGCCTAAACTATTTCAAAATGATTTAGAATTATGAAATCCAAGCTGGCGGCCAAAATGGCTGAAATGAAATATTGAAAAAATGCATTTTAAAATTTAATAGGCAATCAACCACTCAACAGTGACTAAAATTAAGTCGCTGAACCCGAATTTGATGTTGAAAGCAAGAAAAAAAATATGAATTATTTTTTATTGTTCAATCCTTCGGATAATTGAGACGGACTGTTTACAAAATTGACTGTAAAACATTTGGTTGAATTTCAAAAATCTGTTTTCAGTTGTATTTTATAAGATGATTTTTGGCTTGCTAAGTCAAACAAATTATTAAGGACAAATTGCTATGAAACTTTCCCAAGTAACCGCGAGGCACTAAATAGCGGCATTAAATCAGCATTATATTGGCATTTAATACCAGCAAATAATGCTTCAAAACATTAAATCAGCACTTTTCCCTTGAGAAATATTTCAAGTGGCGCACAGTGATGCCGATTTAATGCCTCACCGAAAGCTCGAACAAAAAAACTGCTTTATCGACGTCAAGGCTGGGGGAAAAAAAAGGACAGCTAGCTGCTCCACACACTTGGTGGTGGGCCTCCTTTGTTTTTTTTTTCTCCTGTTGCGTTTCATGTGTGAGTGTGACACTTTGATGTTATTTTTGCATTTTTCTCGTCGATCTCCAGGATGCGCGCCAGCCAACTGATGTATTCTGAAATGAGTGTTTGTTTTGAAACTTTTAATCGATGTGGATAATGCATCGAACATTAATGAAGACTTTCTTTCTGCTGTTTAGAGATTCTGGTTCATGGTTGGACGGAAATTATTTACGAGTCACTCAGCAAATTGCGGCCTGCCAGTAAGTGCAGTGCAATCAATTACGGAAAGCTTGAGGTTATTAGGGACAAGTACTGGCTAACGGCTAACGGGAACTGTTTTCCGAGGAGTGCTTGGTCCACGGTTGGCAAAATTTCGCAAAGTGTATCAGACTTCCGGAAAGCAGCTTTTTGCTTGCGAGAAAAGTCATTCAATTTACCAGAGAACTTTTGATAATGTCCTTTGTGCTATGGGCATATGTTTTGAAAAATTTGGCTTAATTACAGGCTGCAGTTTTCCACAAAAAAAAATAAATAAAAAAAAACACTTCAGTCAGCGGGAATTGAACCCAGTTCACGCAAAAATAAAACTGTTGCACACTGGGGGAAATGCGCCTTAGCCCGCACGCTTATTGGAACAGTATAACGGGAGAAGGATAAAAGTCAATAAGACCGTGACTGGCTGAAATGTTTCCAGTATGGATGGGTTACTTTGTTAATAAACATCAAATGCTTTGAAGCACATTTTCAAGGTCGTAAATGGTGATTTAATGCCAGTTGTAATGCTGCAAAGTTTTGGTATTTTGAGGCATTCGCAAAGCTTATTTACTACTTCAAAGCATTCGAGTGCTGATTTAGTACTGAATAAATACTTCAATTTAGTGCTTGTGGTTACTTGGGTTGTACTTGTGTTTTTAAATCAGATTTGAGTACTTTTGTATAATTTAAAAATGTCGGAAATATTTGGTATTTAAGATATTTTTATATAGTTATTTGGGAATCTTTCAACAGTTAAATGCCTATCAAATTGTGTTCAAATTCAAAACATTTGAAAAAATATCTTTCTTTTAAAATTTATTTTAAAATTGTAATTTAAATTTTAAATAAAATTTTCAGATATTTTAAAATTACAATATTTTCAGAGTTCAACTGCATAATAGTCATTTCAATACAAACAGTCACTTTTTATTTTTATTCAAACACAAAAATTTAGTTTTTATGGGTTTTATTTAATTCTCATCTGAAAAAAAAGTTTAACTGAATTTTGACTGTTTCGGTTGTGTTGTTCAGAAAATCGCAGCACGGTCAATTGATTTTTTTACCATTCTGTGTTACTCAAAAATTTAAAAACATCCAAACATGTTTATTTTTTTCTTTTTTTCAATAAATTTGGCACGGCTCATACAAAGGATGTATCGAGAATTATGTTTATGTTTGCGCGATCTGGGAGTCGCGATGAGGGGTTGACAGTTACATTTTTTCTCTAGAAATCATCTCATCAATACCTAAATCCTTGCCGAAGATACTAAATCGATCAGCAAAAAATGTTTTAAGTTACCGTTTGTTTAAATATATGGCACTTTTTCTCTGGAAGAATCGTTCTTCTTGAATTTACAAAAGCTTTTTCAAAGAAAACTGAAGAGTATTTGCATAAATGTTGTTCTTTTTGAAAAAAATTGGTACCCGTACTCATACCCAACATTGTAAATGCTATTTCCTGCTTTCCAGTAATAATTTATGTAATTCTTAAATTTAATACAAAACGATGTTTTATTGATTTTAAGTTTAGAAAAATTGTGGAGCATGGAGATGAAAAATGAAAGCATTATGGAAGTTAAGGATTTGGACTAAAAACTGTTAAAAACGGCTTACTTTTTGTACTCAATTTGAAAGCTTTCTTGAGAAATAAAAATATTTTCAGTCGTCAGTCTATAAAAAAAACATTGTAATTTGATTTAAAACTATATGGAAAAAATCCTTCTGGCCTCGGGAGAAAACCGGGAAAAAACCGGGAAATTGAAAATCCAAATCTGGTGGCCACCCTGATTTTGGGAAATTTAGTTTTTGTGAAAAAAAAGTTAATTAAAAAATCTGCAATTTTTTTTCCGTGTACCTATTTTTTCTCAATAGTCCTCAACAATACCTACAACTTTGCCGAAGACACCAAATTGATCAGAAAATTCACTCAAAATTTACAGCTGTTTGAATATGTACGTACCATTTTTGTATGGACAGCAGCCATTGCACTATGGTACATTGGGTGGCCAAGTTTCAAAAAAGTGACCTTCTCCAAATATTTTTTGGTATTTTTTTCTCGAAAGTAAACATTCTAACTAAGAAAAATCCAAATTTTCAAAGCTCAAAGTTTGTTCATTACGGAGATACGCAAGCTGAAAGTCAAAAAATGGAGTAAAAAACAAGCGTTTTTCGTAAAAAAGGCTGATTGTTTAATTTTAACATAGCTCAGCCATTTTAAATGTTTTATTAGGACAAATATACATCGTTGGAAAGATAATGAGATAAGCTTTGAAACTATTAATAGATAAAATGTTGTTTCCAAACCAAAAACTGAAGTTTTCATCGAATAATTGGAGCATTTTTTTGACAAATCATATTTTTTTGTGTTTGTTAATCGAGTACTTTTTTTGCTAACCGATGCTAAACATGAAACTAAGATCACTTGAAAGATTGGATTATAATCTAACATTGCTGAAATTTCCAGCCTGCGATTTTTTGCGTTTTCGGAGATATGCCATTTTGAACATTTACGTTTTATCAAAATTTGCTGCAATCTACATATGCGCCCGTTTATTTCACTTGCTTTGCTACCTACTTCGTGGGCATCGTCGCTTCAAAAATCAATACCTGGTTTCAAGAAGTTCGAAATGACTTTATTGGAATTTTCTGTTGCCTACATTTAAAATTGAGTACCTTAGTCAAAATAAGGTATTCGTACCGAAGTTTCTCAAGCGAAACTGGAGAATCTCAGTTTGATACCGAAAAAAGTATTCAGCAAAATGTTGACTTAGCATGATGAATTTCTGCGATCAATCCATGAAACTGATCCACATTTAAGTTCTATGTTGGTTAGTACAAAACATCATAAAAAGTACCAGTGTCTTGCGAACCTTCGAGGTGAACGGACACTAGAGCTGCGGTATTTTTTACTACCTAAGCTCAGAGTTATTTCAAACAAAATTCACAGTCTTTTTAAAGACTACCTGAGTTATTTTCCAAAATTCTAAACAGTCTTTTCAAGACTAACCCCACCTGAAATTTTGTTGTATTTTACAAACGAAGCCATCTTTTTAAGAGAACTTTGATTGCAAAATGCGTCAAAACAAAGGTAAACGCAAATCTTCTGAAGATTTGGTCGTTACGTCGGTGAAGCGTTTGAACGCTAAATCGGCTAACGGAAACAGAAAAAGAAAACAGCCTCTTCTGAGGTCTGATTCTGATTCTGAAAGTGAGGTCAATCCTCCAATTCCATTGGCAAACGGTTTCGGTGTTTTATCCGAAACTGTTGACAAGGATCCTTCTCCTCGTACTGAGCCTACTGCCGTCGAGAAACGAGTAAAGGCTCCGCCAATTGTAGTGACTTCCGTCTCCGATTTGGCCAGCTTTCGAACGCAACTGAACAATTGCAAGGAAACTTGCAATTTGAAGGTTTCGTTCCAGCTTGGTCGAAGAGGAGAATGTCGCTTGTTGACGGAATCTTTACAAGATCACCAAACTTTTGTTGGTTATTTGAAAAACCACAAACACAATTTCTACACGTATGAGACCAAGAATGCTCGTCCATTCAAGGCGGTCCTGAAAGGTCTCTCCAACGACTTGTCGGTGGATGAGATCAAAAACGAACTTAAGGTGTTGCTTGGCTTTGCCCCATCCCAAGTAATACCAATGAAGAAAAAATCAAACGGGAATATTTCTCGCTTTGGTTTGACTTCACAATTTTATCTGATTCATTTCAACAGAAATGAAATCAACAATTTGAAACTTTTGGACAAAGTTCAGTTTTTGTTCCATGTACGGGTAAAGTGGGAGCATTTTAAGAAACATGGCGGTAATGGCCAGAATCTGACCCAGTGCCGGCGTTGCCAGGCATTCGGTCACGGTACTGATCATTGCGCCATGGTTCCAAAATGCATGGTTTGCGGGGATTCTTCTCACGACAAGGACAATTGTCCCGTGAAAGAAGTCACCCAATTTAAATGTGCAAATTGTGGTGGAAATCACAAATCAAATTTCTGGGATTGCCCCATCAGAAAAAAGGTTTTGGATTCTCGTGCTAAGTATCAGCCGAAATCCAAACCGAAATTTTCTCAAAGTCAGGTTGTACCTGCATCTTTAAATCAAACGTTCGTGCTGTCTCACTCGAACAATGCTAGAAATACCCCTACCGTGGAAAAGTTAGGTAACACTAATGGTATTTCTTATGCCAACGTCGTTTCGGGTTCGGGTTCATCCACGAATTTTAAATCCTCTACCAATCTTCCTGAAATTGGGCAGGTACCTCAAATCTCATTTGAAAATGTTTCTGCTGGCAACGCTTTGGGATCTTCTGATCTCGGCGATGTTACGTTTGAAAAAATGACTTTTTTGCAAAACTCACTGTTTGGTTTGATTCAAACAATGAGTAATGCTACATCCATGATGGAAGCAATCCAGATTGGATTAAAATTTGCGAATGATGTTGTTCTTACCCTGAAGTTTAATCATGGATCTAAGTAATTCCATCAATATTATGAATTTTAATGCTCGCTCTTTAAAAGCGAAAGAAAATGAATTTTTCAACTTTTTACGAGTTCATAACGTGCATGTTGCTGTTATAACCGAAACATTTTTAAAAACTGGCACTTATTTGAAAAGTGATCCAGATTATAAAGTTATAACCAATAACAGAATGAATCGAAATGGCGGTGGAGTTGCAATAGTTATCCACCGTAGTATGACTTATAGTACGTTACGTGACTTTAAGTTAAAAGTTATTGAAAGTTTGGGCATTGAACTTGAAACTTCTTTTGGGAAAATTATGATTGCAGCTGCATATTTGCCTTTCCAATGCACTGGGGAAAATAAAAATTATTTCAAAGGGGATTTGAATAAACTTACTCGGCATAGATCTCGATTTTTGATCATCGGTGATTTTAATGCCAAACACCAATCTTGGAATAATTCAAAAGTAAATTCCAATGGTAAAATTCTATTCAGAGATTGCACTTCTGGTCTTTATTCGGTTTTATACCCGAATGGGCCAACTTGCTTTTCTTCTGTTAGAAATCCATCAACAATTGATTTGGTTTTGACAAATCAAAGTCAGTATTGTGGTCCTTTAGTGACTCATGCTGATTTTGATTCTGATCACCTTCCAGTAACTTTTTCACTTTCTCATGAAGCAGTTACCAGACCCAATAGTTCTGTGTTTAATTACCACAAAGCTAATTGGGACAGGTATCAGCATCATATTGAGAATAATTTAAATCATGATTTGGTTTTAGAAACCAAAGCTGATATTGATTCAGCCTTGGAATCTTTAACTAATGCAATTTTGGATGCTAGGAATATTGCTATTCCTAAAGTCCAAGTCAAATTTGATTCTCCCATTATTGATGACGATCTTCAGCTTCTGATTCGTCTGAAAAATGTTCGCCGAAGACAGTATCAACGTTCTCGTGATCCTGCACTGAAGCGAATTCAAAAAGATTTGCAAAAGGTTATTGACCACAGATTCACTCTCCTGCGAAATGAAAAGTTCGCAAGAGATGTCGAACAAATTAAACCTTATTCCAAACCTTTTTGGAAACTTTCAAAGGTTCTTAAGAAACCTCAAAAACCAATCCCTTCTTTAAAAGATGGTGATAATATTCTATTAACTAATGGGGAGAAAGCTCAAAAACTTGCTCAGCAGTTTGAGAGTGCTCATAATTTCAACTTAAATGTTCTGAGTCCTATTGAAAATCAAATTTCAATAGAATTTCAGAATATTGTTGAACAAGAGTTTTCATCAGATGATGTTTTTAATACGGATCTGAATGAAATAAAATCTATTATCAAAAAATTTAAAAATATGAAAGCCCCTGGTGAGGATGGCATTTTTTACATTTTAATTAAAAAATTACCAGAAGCAACTTTAAGTAGCTTGGTCAAAATTTTCAACAAATGTTTTGATTTGGCATATTTTCCCAGTAGTTGGAAAAATGCCAAAGTAATTCCGATTTTGAAACCGGACAAAAATCCTGCCGAAGCTTCAAGCTATCGGCCCATTAGTTTGCTTTCATCTATTAGTAAATTATTCGAAAGAATAATTCTTAATAGAATGATGACACACATTAATGAAAATTCAATTTTCGCTGATGAGCAGTTTGGATTTCGCCTTGGGCATTCAACTACTCATCAGTTGTTGAGAGTTTCAAATTTAATTCGAAGCAACAAATCTGAGGGCTATTCTACTGGCGCTGCTCTTCTAGACATAGAAAAAGCATTTGACAGTGTTTGGCATAAAGGTTTGATTGCGAAATTAAAAAGGTTTAATTTTCCGATTTATATCGTGAAAATTATTCAAAATTATTTGACGGATCGTACTCTGCAGGTATGTTATCAGAATAGCAAATCTGATCAACTACCTGTACGTGCCGGCGTCCCTCAAGGAAGCATTTTGGGTCCAATTTTATACAATATTTTTACTTCTGACTTGCCTGATTTGCCCCCAGGATGTCAGAAATCACTTTTTGCTGATGATACAAGCATCTCCGCCAAAGGTAGAAGCCTTCGTGTCATCACAAGAAGATTACAAAAAAGCTTGGATATTTTCAATTCTTATTTGAAAGAATGGAAAATTACTCCAAATGCTGCAAAAACTCAACTTATTATTTTCCCTCACAAACCAAGGGCTGATTTTCTTAAACCAAAAAGTCATCACATTATAAAGATGAATGAGGTAATTTTAAAGTGGGAGGATCAAGTGAAATATCTTGGACTTGCTTTTGACAAAAACCTTACATACAAGGATCACATTGAAAGTATCCAGGTTAAATGTAACAAATATATTAAATGTTTGTATCCACTTATAAACAGGAATTCTAGACTTTGTCTCAAGAATAAACTGTTAATTTATAAACAAATTTTCAGACCTGCCATGCTTTATGCTGTGCCGATCTGGACAAGCTGTTGCTTAACCAGGAAGAAAAAACTTCAGAGGATTCAGTACAAAATTCTGAAAATGATTCTGAAAATTCCTCCCTGGTTCAGCACCAGTGAACTTCATCAATTAGCCGAAGTTGACACTTTGGATGTTATGTCCAATAAGATAATTGATGCATTTCGACAAAAATCATTGCAGTCTTCAGCTGCATTGATCTGCTCTTTATATAGTTTATAAGTTAGTTTTAAGGTATCCCTTTTCCCTTTTGTACATGTAGGACCTCCTACATTTGAAATCACTGAATAGCGAAAGCTACAATATTTCATGAATAAATGAAAGTTGCTAGTATTTAAAATTGAGGTGAAAAGTCATCGATTGTGATTGGACACTCAATAATATTTTAACTGAATGAATGTACATGGAAGAGAAAATCAAAATAAATATAAATTAAAAAAAAAAAAAAAAAAAAAAAAAAAAAATCATAAAAAGTACCTTTAACATATCCTGAAGCTGTCACAAACTCTATAATCAAATGAATTTTAAGAATATGGTTTGTATTTTATCGTTTTACTTCATAATTAATATTTTGGATAAAATTAATTTTTCTGTTATTTGATTTAACAATTAAAATATTCGCAATTTATGCCCATAAGGGTAGGAGGGGGGGAGGGGGGTGGTCTCAAGTTATACGGCATGGACTCACAAAAAGAAACACACAGCAGGAAATAATAAATATTTGACTTAAAATGAATTTATTACGCTTAACAAAAATTTGTTGGTGGGGAGGAGGAGAGGGGGGGGGGGGTGAAAGAAAGAGGAGGGAGGGGTTGTGTCCTTAAAGTGGGGTGGGAGCTTATCCATAATTTAATAATATAAACTTGCAATATAATATATATGCAATTCTGTTTCACTTGCAAATGTATGAAAAGACTATTTATTATAAACAATCAACTATTGAAAAACATGAAAAGTCATAAAAATCGACGTATATCATTTCAATACCATACAATTACCTAAATTTGTATCAAAAAAACATTTAAAAAGCAAAAAAATAATTTGGCCGCCTGTTTGTATGGAGATGGCCCATAGTGCATTGTATGGAGACTTGTATGGGTGAATCAATGACACAAAATTGCTTCTTTGGTCATAGGGAAGGCCCCCACAAAGTTTGAGCCAAATCAAAAAATAAAAATGGTCGAAATCGGCCGATTTCGTAGAGAGTTGCTCGTGTTTTATTTATTTACGGCTCGTGCTGAAAAAACTCCTTTTTTACCCTTGTTGCATAAACTTTCATTTTATAATCAGTTTTAGATGCCAAAGTAGAAATTGCATGCAAAAAGGGCAAAACATTTTGTTTTGATAAAGTGCACCGTTTTCATGGGTTAGAAACTTCCTATTAGATAATTTTGCGATTTATTTTTTATTTTTTTGCAATTTGAAGAAAAAAAATCAAAGCAAAGCAGCAGAGAAAATTTCCTACAACTGCTTAAATACAGCCTCTAAAAGTTAAATTTCATCAAAAATCATTTTGGCGATTCGTGATATCTCGAAATTGTCTGCCTTTGCTGTTAATTTGCTACTTTTACTTTATGACCATAATAACCTATTTGAATGACCAAAAGAAGTGTTTTAGCGCTTTCAAAAGGTTAATACTGATTCTACTTTTACCTAAGAGCAAAACAAATTCACTGTATATTGTTGTATAGAGGAGAAAAGCAACTCGTGACAAAATTTTGAGGCTAGGAATTTTGACAGGTGGGTAATTCTCCGCCAACTCACACAGCAGTTGCCCCGACCCCTCTTCGATTTGCGTGAAACTTTGTCCTAAGGGGTAACTTTTGTCCCTGATCACGAATCCGAGGTCCGTTTTTTGATATCTCGTGACGGAGGGGCGGTACGACCCCTTTCATTTTTGAACATGCGAAAAAAGAGGTGTTTTTCAATAATTTGCAGCCTGAAACGGTGATGACATAGACATTTGGTGTCAAAGGGACTTTTATGTAAAATTAGACGCCCGATTTGATGGCGTACTCAGAATTCCGAAAAAACGTATTTTTCATCGAAAAAAAACACTAAAAAAGTTTTAAAAATTCTCCCATTTTCCGTTACTCGACTGTAAATTTTTTTGGAACATGTCATTTTATGGGAAATTTAATGTACTTTTCGAATCTACATTGACCCAGAAGGGTCATTTTTTCATTTAGAACAAAATTTTTCATTTTAAAATTTCGTGTTTTTTCTAACTTTGCAGGGTTATTTTTTAGAGTGTAACAATGTTCTACAAAGTTGTAGAGCAGACAATTACAAAAATTTTGATGTATAGACATAAGGGGTTTGCTTATAAACATCACGAGTTATCGCGATTTTACGAAAAAAAAAGTTTTGAAAAAGTTGGTCGTCATCGATCATAGCCGTTCATGGTCACCCGCGACAGACACGGACGACGAAACAAAGAGAAACGCAAAAAGTAACTTTTTCAAAACTTTTTTTCGTAAAATCGTGATATCTCGTGATGTTTATAAGCAAACCCCTTATGTCTATATATCAAAATTTTTGTAATTTTCTGCTCTACAACTTTGTAGAACATTGTTACACTCTAAAAAATAACCCTGCAAAGTTAGAAAAAACACGAAATTTTAAAATGGAAAATTTTGTTCTAAATGAAAAAATGACCCATCTGGGTCAATGTAGATTCGAAAAGTACATTAAATTTCCCATAAAATGAAATGTTCCAAAAATTTTTACAGTCGAGTAACGGAAAATGGGAGAATTTTTAAAACTTTTTTAGTGTTTTTTACGATGAAAAATACGTTTTTTCGGAATTCTGAGTACGCCATCAAATCGGGCGTCTAATTTTACGTAAAAGTCCCTTTGACATCAAATTTCTATCTCATCACCGTTTCAGGCTGCAAATTATTGAAAAACACCTCTTTTTTCGCATGTTCAAAAATAGAAGGGGTCGTACCGCCCCTCCGTCACGAGATATCAAAAAACGGACCTCGGATTCGTGATCAGGGACAAAAGTTACCCCTTAGGACAAAGTTTCACGCAAATCGAAGAGGGGTCGGGGCAACTTTTCCCGATTTCGTGTGAGTTGGTAGAGAATTACCCAGGTATGATTTTCATAAAGTATTCGCCTCCTTTTCTCTCCCACAGAAACTCTGGGGACAATGTAGCTGTCAAACTAGGCAAAACTGTTAAAGTCACTCACAAAATGAACTTTGAGTGATTTGAGTTCATTTCTGACGTCACGATTATTTCCTCTATTAAGATATCGCGAGTTGAAAAAAGATGGCGTATTTGATGACTGAGAGAAACTCATTTTTCATGAACTTTGAGAGACTGTATCTCAGCACCAGAAAAAATCTTCAAAAAAATTAACAAAGATTCCTATAGGTTACTTGAAAATTTTTCGGCTCACTTTATCAAAACATGTGTAAATTAATTTTCGAACGCAAATTTTACGCAAATGGTGAAACTCTCGAGAACCAATCCAAAACAAGCCTGATCTTTTTTAAAAATAAATAACGGGAATATCCTGATAATGTATTAAGAGATTGGTTTGCAGGTTGAAGAGAAACTTTTATTCCAAACTTTATCAGTATCTCTAAGAAGTATTCTTGTCATCATGATTCTAATTATTTTTTTTTCCATGGAAAACACTATTTTCCTTTTTTCAAAATAAATTTTCTTCAATTAAAATTTGCAAAATCGTTCAACTCCAAGTGAAACTAATTTGGGAATTCCGTGGAGATTTTCCCTTGTCCCCATAAAAAAGTGGAGCATCAATGCGCGGTGGAGATGGGAGCAGTCGGCAATGGATGGCAGTCATGGTGATGAAGATCTGTTCTGGAGGAGTTGATTGTATTCTCAATTATCGATTTCTAAGCTACCTGAGCTAGAAAATCATCACAGCCACATGGCGAAATCCAAGCGAAACGAAAAAATGATTATGTATAAGAGACTCCACATGCAGTATCGCTTCGAGTTCACAAATCACCGATCTAAGCTTCAAGTGGCACTTATTGCTATCCCCACTCACAATGAACCCATCAACCGTCAACTTTCCTAATTATCATGAACACGGAAAACCGGTGCTCCCTTTCTTCCTCTATCCTTCCCCAAACCCTCACCCAGGCGCGCGCTGCCTGTCAGCCCAAATCCAGCCCCCGTCCAATTCTGTGACAGCGCGGCGGACGCAATATGGACGACACACGGGTTTCGCCCCAAAAGTGCTGCAATCCATTAAGATCCCCCTCAACCACGCCATGCTGTCAGACTCCTTTAAGATCTGTCCGCCCGGAAATTACTGCTAACGCGCGCGCTGGTCTACATCTAGGCGACCCGTTACCGAATGTCCCTTCATTATCGTCGTCTCTGTCTGTCGCGGCGTGGCCCATCACTAGAACCACTGGACTCAATGACCTTCCCCGTAATCCAAACGGGGTTTGAGGGGGTGGTGACGTTGTGGTAGGTTGGCGTAAGTGGGATTTTGACAAATTTTGAAAATTTGTAGCGTGGCAATACATGTATTGCGACATGATTGCTACAAGACTTGGACTGCGATAAGATTTGAAGGGCGACAAGACTTGAATTGCGGCAAGATTTGTACTGCGACAAGACTTGAACTGTGACAAGATTTGAACTGCGACAAGACTTGAAATGCGACAAGACTTGGACTGCGACAAGACTTGGACTGTGACAAGACTTGGACTGCTACATGACTTGTTTTGCGACAAGATTTTTAGTGTGACAAGACTTGTACTGCGACAAGACTTGAACTGCGACAAGACTTGAAATGCGACAAGACTTGGGCTGTGACAAGACTTGGACTGCAACAAGACTTCTACTATTGCAAGACATTACCTACTTCAAAATGGCGACTGCAACAAGAAATTACAATCGCAACTGCTGTCAAGACCGTCAGCTCCTAACGATGTTGTACAACATGGCATCTTCACTTCAAGAAAAGGCTGGATTTATCTGAGATTTGGCGTTGATGCCAAGCGTCGTGCGGTAGATTGCCGCCACCACTCGACGGAGACTCAACAGCGTCTTCGTGACCTATACAACCCGGTCTCATGATAACCCATAAAATGAGAACCCCCTTGGTCTGTTTACTGTTATGATTATGATTGTTTTGGTGTGCGATTTTTTCGAAGTGATTCCTGAAGTTTGGTACCGTGACGGTACGAAATTGTGCGGTGAACTTTCGAAACGGAGGAACACATCCGGTACGTGGACGCATGACCTGATAGTGAGCAGGGTGACAGCTTAGAATGAGAATTTTTGAAAGTAAGACTGCAATTTGAGAAGAATTGCAGCTGAATCAAGACTTGGACTGCTGCAAGACTTGGACTGCTGCAAGACTTGGACTGCTGCAAGACTTGGGCTGCTACAAGACTTGAACTGCTACAAGACTTGAACTGCTACAAGACTTGGGCTGCTACAAGACTTGGACTGCTACAAGACTTGGGCTGCTACAAGACTTGAACTGCTAAAAGACTTGAGCTGCTACAAGACTTGAACTGCTACAAGACTTGGACTGCTACAAGACTTGGACTGCTGCAAAACTTGGGCTGCTGCAAGACTTGAACTGCTACAAGACTTGGACTACTACAAGACTTGATCTACTCAAAATAAAAAAAAATGTAAATTATTTTTTCAAAACCAGATCTTACCTGTCACACTGACCACAGTGACCTCCCGGGGCCGCTTCCATCCGCACCCGGTTGGCACTTTGTTTAACTTGGCCAGTCAGGACCAGACCAGCACACGGAAGCATTCGCCGGAAATGAAACCACGATGCCTGCCGGCAAGGTTTCCCGCCCGAAAAATTCCTGCAGAGAGCGGTCATAACAGTTTCCACATTTCATCATCTGCCACTGCAGTTACGGGCACGGTATGAACTCGCTCTGTAGCCATCACCATTACCGTTTAGCGCGCGGAGTGTTTTCAAGAGAGAGTTGGTGTTCTGTGGCCCGGCCAGCTGCTCGACGGTCGTTATCGGGCAAAATTATTAGCAAAACTGGTCATTGCCGCCGCCGCCGCCAAACAGAGACTTCTCTCGAGGCATCACTTTTGCAGTTATTGCCTTTCCAGATTGTGCAGAAAACAATGCTGCAGTTGCCGCCACCAACCAAACTGCAGTTATAGCCGAACAATTGAATGGTATCGAGAGAAAGCTATATCCGCCGGAATGGCTTTTAAAGTCAGTCAGCTTTGCATTTAGATTGGGGCGCTTGGTGGCAGCAGCTGGTGTCAACGGCGGGACGGAACGTGTGTGTGTGTCCCAGCTCAAGGTGACACTTTTGAGGTTCTGGGAGGAATCGAAAATTGACTCTGGAAAGGTCAATTTACTGAATTTGACTAGGCTACGACTTCAAGTGACTTAGACTGCAACAAGACTTGCATAGTGACAAGACTTGTACTGCTACAATACTTTGACTTACAAAAAGAACGATATTGAATGCCGCAAAGACCTAATCCAAATGAAACAAACCCGAAGAAAATATGACAAATGTCAAAATAATCCAATCGTGGCCTCCACACATCCAACGCCCATCGCGTATGCAATCAACCGAGATGTATCATCCCTGATCCCCGCAGCTATATCGCACACATATTCCAGACGTGTAGGCACCTTAAGCCCATTCTTCTTCGTTGGCAGCAACGAGAGCAACAACAGTTACGCCCTGTTTGCAAGCGTTTGGTGAGCTCATCGTTGCGCAAATCGCAGGCAGAAGAAAGAACGATCCGGCCAATCACCATGGTCCGTAATGCGACAAGTGTGGTCGTAACGTAGGGACGTAACGTTGGGCGCACACGGAAAGTGGCGAAATTTTTGGGGTTGTGGCAAATTATGAGCTGAGATAAGTTTGTTTAACAAGACTGCTCTAGATTTGAACTGCTGAAAGACTTGAAAATGAACCGATTTGGGTTTAGACACCTGCAAGGACATGAACGACTACGTCTACAAGTTTTGCGTTGCGATAAGGCACTGTTGCGAGACTTCAAATGTTACAATTCTAGTGTATTGCTACAGAACTTGGACTGCCTCGACTTTGTCGAAGTCCGTGTTACGCTCCATACATTTAAAAAAAATCAATACAAATTTCTGTTATCTATCGTTTTTGTATCGTTATTTCGATAATGCTATCGGCGAAAATCTTATTGACGACAATGGACGATAAACCATTTTTAAAATATTTCTAAAATCGATTTATTCAACCGTATCTTGTTAAATTTTCAATGTTCTCCCTTAGTTTATTTTATTTTTTTATATTTTTGCAAAAAAATAAAAAAAAGTATAAAAATTGAAATGGATAACTCTCCGCAAACTCACATAGCAGTTGTCCCGACCCCTCTTCGATTTGCGTTAAACTTTGTCCTAAGGGGTAACTTTTGTCCCTGATCACGAATCCGAGGTCCGTTTATTGATATCTCGTGACGGAGGGGCGGTACGACCCCTTTCATTTTTGAACATGCGAAAAAAGATCAATAATTTTCAGCCTGAAACGGTGGTGAGATAGAAATTTGGAAACAAACGAACTTATATGTAAAATTGGACGCCCGATTTGATGGCGTACTAGAAATTCCGAAAAAAAATGTATTTTTCATCGAAAAAAAAAACACTAAAAAAGTTTTAAAAACTCTGCCATTATCCGTTAGTCAACTGTAAATTTTTTTGGAACATGTCATTTTATGGGAAATTTAATGTACTTTTTGAATCCAAATTAACCCAGAAGGGTATTTTTTTCATTTCGAACAAAAATTTTCATTTTCAAATTTCGTGTTTTTGTATCTATGCAGGGTTATTTTTTAGAGTGTAACAATGTTTTACAAAGTTGCAGAGCAAATTACAAAAATGTTGATATATAAACATTTGGGGTTTGCTTATAAACATCACGAGTTATCGCGATTTTACGGCAAAAAGTTTTGAAAAAGTTGGTCGTCGTTGATCATGGCCGATCATGGTCACCCGTGACAAACACGGACGACGAAACAAAAAGAAACGCAAGAAGAAACTTTTTCAAAACTTGATTCCGTAAAATCGCGATAACTCGTGATGTTTATAAGCAAACCCCGAATTTATGTATCCAAATTTTTGTAATTGTCTGCTATGCAACTTTGTAGAGCATTGTTACGCTCTAAAAATAATCCTGCATAGTTACAAAAAACACGAAATTTTAAAATGAAAAAATAACCCTTCTGTGTTAATGTAGGTTCGAAAAGTACATTAAATTTCCCTTAAAATGGCATGTTCCAAAAAAAAAATTACAGTTGAGTAACGGAATATGGCAGAGTTTATAAAACTTTTGAGTGTTTTTTTTTCGATGAAAAATACGTTTTTTCGAAATTTTGAGTACGCCATCAAATTGGGCGTCCAATTTTACATAAAAGTTCCTTTGACACCAAATTTCCATCTCATCACCATTTCAGGCTGCAAATTATTGAAAAACACGTCTTTTTTCGCATGTTCAAAAATGAAAGGGGTCGTACCGCCCCTCCGTCACGAGATATCAAAAAACGGACCTCGGATTCGTGATCGGGGACAAAAGTTACCGACTAGGACAAAGTTTCACGCAAATCGAAGAGGGGTCGGGGCAACTTTTCTCGATTTCGTGTGATTCGGTAGAGAATTACCCCTTTATTATTTGAAATATTAACGATGCTTTTTCACTTTATTAAAGTATTTTTGTCAAAAAAAATCTAATTATTCGCTCTACAGCATTGCCATGGCCCTCTCGATTGCGAGATTCCTACTCGAAACTAGGTGTCCAAAGGCTTGATTGTTAAGGCAATTGCAAACCTCTTTTTACACCTTAGCTTCCATCCACCCCGGGATTCGAACTGACGACCTTTGCACAGTGGTTCAAAAGGCTGTTTTGACGAACTTAATTGATTAGAGCAAAAAGTAAGCATTTTCGTGCTTTGACATGTTCTAGAACTTTGTTCAGCGTTGTCATGGCCTACTTTTGGTGAAATTTGTTTTTCAAAATACTCATCGCAGCAGGCTATGGAATTTCTAACTTTTGACAGTTAAGAGATAGAGCTTTAGTGTCTTCGGCAAAGTTGTAGGGCAGACAATTTCCATAAACTTTGTCGAAGACGCCAAAGCTCTATCTTTGCGTTGAATACCAGTTTTGGAACCTTTTTCATAAATCCCTACCAAAAAACAGTTTTTGACTAAAAATATGTTGAACATTGATTTTAGACGATAACAATATTCAGAAGAGTTGTCAGTAATATCAAAACAAACAACTTTGTCGAAGACGCCAAATTGATAGGAGCTATATGTGATGAGTTATAGCAAGATTTGGTGATAATTTAGCGAGCTCGGTATACAAAGTCTCGGGCAAATTTGGGCAAAAACCCATACAATAGGCTTCAAGTATGACTATTCCACTACAAAATGTCGGGTGAATCATTCGTCCGAAGGTTTACGGTCATAAATTTCCGAGCATTTGAATTTATTTTATTTTCGATGACTATTTAAATGCATTTAGGACACTTTTAAGGCACATAAGCCATTTTTGCGATTTATTCGGACACACGAGGCGTGAAGTACGCAAAAAATATAATTAGCAATATGGGTTTCATACGAGTTTTGTTCTTTTTTTGAAAATCCTAAAATTTTCACAAATTACCGTATTTTTGGAAAATACTCAATTTTTTAAAATTTGCAATATGGGTATCAAACGAATTAAAATTTCGTATGCTTTTTAAATTTATAAGAGTTTTTTTTGGGAAATACTAAAATTTTCACAATTCACCGTATTTTTTCGAAAATACTAAAAATTTTAAATAATGCAATATGGGTAACAAACGAAGAGTAATTTTGTATGCTTTTTCACTTTATTAGAGTTTTTTTTCATTCAATTTTTTTCACAAAATACCATATTTTTTGAAAATACAAAAAAAAAACAAAATTTGCAATATCATACGACGCAAAATTTTGTGAAAATTTCTATATTTTACAAAAAAAAAGCAAATCAAATTCGCTTCGTTTGATTTCCATATTGCAAATAAAAAAAAAATGATTGTTTTCGAAAAAATACGGTATTTTGTGATTTTCTTTTTTTTCCAAAAAAATCTATTAATGTGAAGAGAAGATCAAATTTTGCTTCGTTTGAAAACCATATTGCATATTTTCAAAATTTGAGCATTTAAATAAAAGCGGTAATTTGTGAATTTTTTTTTGACATTACAAAAAAAAAATGTCTATATGGTTTATGGATGGTCCCCATAAAAAATGGGCCTGTGGAAATTTGAAATTATCATGTTGTGAAGGGATTTCCTGGTACATTTGATTTTTTATCCCTCAAATTTGAATTTCCAAAATACATAATTTTAATTTTCGAAGTTTTTTGATATTTTAAACTGTCTTCGGCAAAGTTGTAGGTATGGATAAGGACTACACTGAAAAAAAGTGATACACGGTTAAAAAAATTGGTGATTTTTTATTTAACTTTTTGTCACTAAAACTTGATTTGGAAAAAAAACACATTTTTTTTTGTATTTGTTTTAGAGGACATCAAATGCCAACTTTTCAGAAATTTCCAGGTTGTGCAAAAAATCTTTGGCCGAGTTATGAATTTTTTAATCAATGCTGATTTTTTCAAAAAAATCGAAATATTGGTCGCAACAATTTTTCAACTTAATTTTCCGATGCAAAATGAAATTTGCAATCAAAAAATTATTTAGTGAAATTTTGATAATGTGCACCGTTTTCAAGTTATAGCCATTCTTAGGTAACTTTTCTGAAAATAATCACAGTTTTTCATTTTTTTAAATTAGTGCACATGTTTGCCCTACTTCTGAAAAAAATATTTTGAAAAGCTGAGAAAATTATCTATATTTTGCTTTTCTGAACTTTGTTGATTTTCAAAAAAAAAAAATCAAGACTAACATATCAAAAGGGCCAAAAATTCAATATTACGCACTTTAAAAATATTAGTCTTGGTTTAAAAACTTGAAAAATATTGTTTTCGAAAAGATCGGAAAATTTCACGAATGTTTTATATTTAAACATTGAAAATCGGACCATTCGATGCTGAGATATCGACATTAGAAAATGGTGGGTTGTTTGGGTGAGACTTAGAAAACTTCAATTTTCCTGTTTTTAAACACTTGCTTGACAATATCTCAGCATCTAAGGGTCGTATCAACAAAGTTCAGAAAAGCAAAATATAGAGAATTTTCTCAGCTTTTCAAAAATATTATTTTCAAAAGTGGGCAAACATGTGCACTAACTTTAAAAAATGAAAAAACTGCGACTAATTTCAAAACAGTTATTTAAAAAGTGCTATAACTTGAAAACGGTGCACATTATCAAAATTTCACTAAAGAATTTTTTGATTGAAAATTTCATTTTACATCGAAAAATTTGGTTGAAAATTGTTGCGACCAATATATCGATTTTTTTTTAAAATCTTTATTGATAACAAAATTCATAACTCGGTCAAAAAATTATTGCACAACCTGGAAATTTCTGAAAAGTTGGCATTTGATGTCCCCTAAAACAAATAAAAAAAAAGAAAATGAAAATAGTGTTTTTGCAAATCAATTTTTAGTGACAAAAAGTTAAATAAAAAATCACCAAATTTTTTTTACCGTGTATCATTTTGTTCAGTGTAGTTCTTATCCATACCTACAACTTTGCCGAAGACACCAAATCGATCGAAAAATTCCTTCGAAAGATACAGATTTTTGAATTTTCATACGTCATTTTTGTATGGACAGCTGTCAAATTTGAATGGAAAATTATATGGACAAACTAATGATGCAAAATGGCTTCTTTTGGCATACCGAAGGCACCAAAAAAGTTTCAGTCGGATAAAAAAATACAAAAAAAATCGAATGACCGAAATCTGAGAAAACTGTTCATTTGTGACTTTTATAAAATGTTTCAGCTCTTATTGAAAATAATTTGAAAAAAAAAAACTGGTAATCGTTGGGAAAATTGCTCAATACTTTGAATTGAGATTGTTTTATATAACTTTGCACGAGGTCTAAGCTAGATTAGTGCGGTTGCAGTGAGGACAAAAAATACATTTTTGTGTTGTCTTAATTTTGATTGTCAACACAGTAAAACATTCTGAATCAAGATTTGAATGTTTTTTTCTAAATCAAACATGGCCGCCAAATGGCCGATCTGGAATGATGCCTTCCAGAGCCTTAATGGTATATTTAAAGACAATCAACTACTATTCAAATTCGACTAAAATGGGGTCGCAGAATTCGAATTTGATGTTAAAAACAGGAAAAAAATTGTTCTCTTCAGATAATTTGTTCCCATTGTCTGATGTATTATAGCCATGATTTGTTTTACTGTATTTCGTAAAGCCCACATCTACAATGGCAAATCGCAGAATGTTGCGTCTGTCTCTTTGTTCCCTGTTTACTTTGTTACTTTGACGTTAGACAGAGATCGCAGCAACCGATGTTCGACACTCGACTGCCGTCTGGATCAAGTTGATGATTGTTTTCGCAAGAGTTTGGGTAATTTTGATTGTTGATGAGGCAACAAGAATTGGTCTACTTAAAAATTTGTAGCATTCTAAGTGACCATTTTCTCCGTGTCCCCTCGCAAGCACCTTGAAAAGCTCCGCCACTTTCACGTCGTCTTTCTCAAATCTTCCTCGAGCGCCAGCTTCCTCCGAAGGTGGCTAGGTTCCCGGTTGCGTCTACTAACTGCCACCGAGACGCACCGTCACCGCGAAGCCTCTGAAGCGCGCGCGATAGCGCGTATAAATCCTTCTTGGTTCCGAACTCCCACCTCGACCACCACCAACACCACGAGCTGTCGCAAATAAATCAAAGGTAAATAAACCTGTCGCTCGCGATTACCATAATTTATATCTATCTGCCAGCATTCGGTGGGGGAACGAACGCGAACCGTTCCTGAGCCTAGAGTTGAGTTGGCCATAAAAACACAAGGCTGTTGCTCCATTTTGGGTGTTAGGCTCAGGCTTATTTGGAAAGCTCTCTCATGGGGGTTAAAGCTTCTTGGACGCCGTTTTGAATTTTTCGATTTAAAGCAAATTTTGAACTGGGTTCAAGTCAAGGCGTCATAATTTTTTTTTTTGTCAAATTTTCATGTTGAAAAATACACCAAAATCCCCTAGAACAGTGCGCTGATACTAACCAGCAGTATCAGTAGCCTTCTTTTTCGATTTTTTTTGTTGCTGTTATTGGAAAAATGGAAATAAAAAACCCAAAAAAAAACAAACATTCACGATTCACCCCATTGAGCTTTTCCTTTGTCTTTTGAAAATGGTTGGAGGGCAGGAAAATATGTGTGTTCTTGTGTGTGTGTGTGAGTGTGGATTGGGTGCGAAAGATGAAATACAATTGCCGAAAGTGGATTGGAAAAGCAGCAGGCGAAAAAAAAACATAAAAAACAAGATAAAACGACGCCCTCCCACAGAACGCGGGTGTGGGTGGAAGATAACTTGCTGTGAATTTTCGATCAATGTGTTGTGTGTGTCTTCTTCCTCACTTTGTTGGCACTGTGTGCGATGATGGCGGGAAAACGGGTGGAAATTCAATGCCGGCGACGACGACACACACACACACTCACTGACTGGTTCGACTAATATCGAAGCTAATAAATTTTCAGGAAGAACGGCAGATCAGCTGAAAGCAGATATCGACAAGGAGTTGGGAACTGTTTCTTCTTGCTCGTATTTTGTTGGAATTTTGGTAGGAAAATGTTGTTCTTAATGAAATGTAGATTTCTATGCAGATTTTACTGACTGAGATAACTTAGACATTAAGAATTTTAAAGGTTATTCACTTGGAAAATATCGAAAACCTGTTGAAAAAAAATATTAAGGCTACTTAAAATTTTCTTTTTCTTTTCGTTTTTTTATGCATTTTTGAAATACATCTTAAAAGAAATTTTGGAAAATCTGAGACAATTTCCTACCATTATCTCTCCGAAACTTTGAAAAATTAGTCAGTAATTTTCATCGATTTGTCGATATTGAGCAATTCCAGCTCAAATCAGGAATTTTTCTGGTACTTTTGTACCCGACCCTCTCCGATTTCAATGAAACTTTTTAGACATGTTATCCTAGGCCTATATAAGCCATTTTTGTGTATATGGAGCCAATTGTACTTGAAAATAACATTTGAGAAGGGCGTAAGTTATTTAAATATTTTTGTATTTTTTGATTTAAAAATTACTGCAACTCAAAGCCGTTGCATCGTATCAAAAAGTGGTCAAAGACAAACTTGTAGGAAATTAGACGGGCTTTCTGAAAAAATACACTGAAAGAAAAATACACGCCATTACTATGAGGTTTTTCAATTTTTAAGTTCAAAAGTTAAATTTAAAGATGATGTCAAGGTTTTTTTTTCGATCAAAATTTTTGAGGAAATAGCCTAAGATGTTACAAAAAGACTCACGAAAAATGCAGGATGGTATGTCTCTTCTAAAAAAATACAAACATCATTTACTAAAACTGTTTTTTTTAAAATGGTCTAAACTTCAAAATTTTCAGAAACCGATAGTGGGAAACGATTCCCCAGACAATTCTACATTAAAGTCTCCATATTGACAATTGTCCTATGTTCAGTTGGCAGAAAATTGACACAGAGACTGATAAATCTTTATTCTGGCTGGCCCTTGAAAAATCTGGCATTCCCACATTTATCTGGCAAACTGGCAACCCTGCCTGACGGGCAAAATTACTTTCTCAAACAACATGTTAAAATAAATCGAGAATAAAAAAATATTTTTGCTTTGAGATTTTTTTTTTATTTGATGGAAACTCGGGGTTTTTGTTTGTCACTATTTTACAAAATTGCAAATCCTAATAACAACCTACAACTTTGCATAAGACACCAAATCGATCAGAAAACATCTTCTCCCTCCTGACAAAGTCATGGACAAAGTTTCTATAAAATAAAATAAAAAGATCTTAATTTTTTAAATAGACCTTCTTCAAATGTATGGCTTGAGCTAAAAATAAAGTACAAAAATATTACATTTTATTTCATATTTGAGCAATTCTTTACGAAATCGGTCTTTTTTTTAATTTTAATTTTTGTATTTTTTTAATCCGGCTGAAACTTTTTTGGTGCCTTCGGTATGCCCAAAGAAGCCATTTTGCATCATTAGTTTGTCCATATAATTTTCCATACAAATTTGGCAGCTGTCCATACAAAAATGATGCATGAAAATTCAATAATCTGTATCTTTTGAAGGAATTTTTTGATCGATTTGGTGTCTTGAGCAAAGTTGTAGGTATGGATATGGACTACACATATAATGGAACATCAAATGCTAATTTTTCATAAATTTCCGGGTTGTGCAAAAAATCTTTGACCATGTTTTGATTTTTTGAATCAATACTGATTTAAAAAAAATCGAAATATTGGTATAACCCAGGAAAATTGATGTTTTCTTAGTCTCACCCAAACAACTCACTATTTTGTAATATCGATAACTCAGCAACTAATGGTCCGATTTTCAATGTTAAAATTTGAAACATTTGTGAAATTTTCCGGTCCTTTCGAAAATAATATTTTCAATTTTTTTTAAATCAAGACTACAATTTCAAAAGAGCAAACATTAAATTTTACGCCCTTTTGAAATGTTAGATATTAGAAAATGGTTGGTTGTTTAGGTGAGACTAAGAAAACATCAATTTTCCTGTTTTTAAACCTTTGCATGGCAATATCTCAGCAACTATGGGTCGTATCAACAAAGTTCAAAAAAGCAAAATATAGAGAATTTTCTCAGCTTTTCAAAAATATTTATTTCCAAAGTAGGCAAACGGTGCACTTTATTTAAATTTCTCTAGAGTACTTTTTGATTGCAAATTTCATTTTATATTAAAAATGAAGTTGAAAAATTTGTGCGACCAATATTTCGATTTTTTGAAAAAACAAAAAACAGTATTGATTCAAAACTTTATAACGTCATGATTCGAAATCCGGACACTTAGTAGCATATCATTTTCGTTATAGCTGACAAAAAATCATGTAATAAGTTGGAATTGAAGAAATATCATCAGGATGTAGTATTAACAGTGATTTTTAAGAGAATGCATGCAAACTATGTCTTTTCTAACAATTTTTCATCAGAATTTGAAAATTAAAATGACTTGTTGTGCTTCGAATCCCGGACACTGATAAAAGCTGATTCGAAATCCGGACACTTTTGCTTCGAATTCCGGACACTCGTTTTTGCTGACGAATCGCACAAATTTGGACTGAAATGTTAATGAAATGCATTCTATAGGTCTCAAATTAGCTGTTTACATCAAAACAATCAGTATTTTATATAAAAATTAGCTAGAATTTAAGGAAATCAAAACCAGGCCTGCAAATTGTTTCCAACCCAGCGTACACATGAAGCAAACCAAAATGTCAGTTCACTGCTAGCATCTGACTGTAAGCCTACTGTGTCCGTTCAACCACTGCCGCCTGACTCGTGCCGGTCGGCTGCTGGAGAATGAGAGACGTGAAAAAATGAGCTACACTCACTCAATTCGTGTCGTATGACTGACTCGTAAAATCCTCTCTAAACACTATTTTGACTATTTTTAAACAATTGAATGGTTCTAGACTGTGCAAAATACTTAAAACAACCATAACTTATATTTAAAATTACATTTCCACGCATAAATACCAACTTTTTGTGTTAAAACTTATTTCTTTATGTGTGTGCGTGCAACGTCGAATGAGCGTTGGTCGACTACTGCCTCGCATTGCAGCTGCTCAGTGAGCTAGGGCACTCACGACTGAGTCGGGTTTGTTTATGTCACGGTTTTGCGGTTCAGTGAATGGATCTGAAAAAATCGTGTATGCGTCGCCGATTTTCGCGTCAGGACCCCTGACATTTTCAGCTCTGATCAAAACCATAAATTTGTGCTTTGCCTTCCCGATGCTTCGGACGCCTATGAAATATTTCACGTGAAATGTTTCGCATTTTTTGGTAATCTTATAATTTTATTTTATTTTATTTTTTTGACATTAACTACAGCGTTCAAAAAAACTTTGAATTAAAGTTGATGTTAGAATTCATCAATAACCCATTTTTGACATTTATAATGCGAACTTCATCGGGCTAGCAACCACCTAGCCAATAACAACTAGTTTTTGTGCTCCGCGTTTTTTCACCGATTTCTACGATTTACGGTCATTAATTAACCGCGGGTTTGCTCCTACGCGATGCGTAACAAGGGCCGCGGCCGTGGCTTCTCGAGTTCGGCTCGGGGACGCGGCCAAAACAGCTCATTGCACCGTATCCAGAAGAGCTCCTCGCCGGCGGCAAAAAACCCAGCTGTTCTTCTTACGACTGCTGACCAAACGAAGATCCCGCTACTGCCACGTAGCCCCGTCAGAACCAGAGCATCCGGTAAGAAGGTCCAGCAGTCCGTATCGACTTCCGGAATGCCGCAACAAACGTCCGGAGCCGGTGGACCTGGTCCATCCTCCAGCACAACGGGAATTGCAATTCCAACAAAAAATTCGTTCGAGGTGCTGTCTGATAGCGGCGACGACGACGAAAGTGCACACCAGCAGGAGGACAATAACCCCGCAGATGAAGCAAAGAAGGCAAAAATGCTCGCGTGTTCTTTGCCTAGGGTGAGAGACAGGCCACCAATGATACATGTGGTCGATACTTTGGCGTCTACTGTTGATGAACTATTGCTACCGTCAAACGTACAATATTTCATCAAAGTAACAAAAGTTGCGGTGCAAGTGCTCGCGCTGTCCCAAGCGGATTATGCCAAGGTTTTGGAAGTGTTCAAAGCCAATAATGTGAAATTTTTCACGTACGACCGCCGTGACCAAAAAATGGTCAAGGTCGTGCTCCAAGGACTGGCGGAGATGGACATTTCCGAGGTCACCGAGGAGCTGAAGAACCTCGACATCACGCCTCGAGAGGTAAAAGTGCTGTCGAAGAAGACCACAGCGACAGGTACACATGTATTGTACCTGTTATATTTCGACAAGGGTACAGTAAAAATCCAGGACCTCCGACTGGTAAAGTGCCTTTCCGGATACTTGGTGAAGTGGAGGTTTTTCACCAAGCGGCCAACCGACGCCGCACAATGCCACCGTTGCCAGAAATTTGGCCACGGATCCCGCAACTGTAACCTGCCCCCGCGATGCGTCAAGTGTGGCAAGGATCACCTCACCGAAGGCTGCCCTCTACCCCGGAAGGCGACGCTGAAGGATACCGGAAACGCTGAGCAGCACAAGCCTAGCGTGAAATGCGCTAACTGCGGTGGAAACCACACCGCCAACTTCCGCGGATGCACGTCCCGGAAGTCGTACATCGAGCAGCAGGAAAAGAAGAGGAAGCCGCCTGCCAGTTCACTGACTAAACCCGCAGCAGATCGCAGTTCGGCGCATCCACCCGGATGGTCGCGAACGTACGCAAGCGTAGCAGCAGCCAGCCTAGAACCTGCCCCAGCGCAGGTCGACGCTGCCGATGGTGACCTGTTCTCGCTGTCGGAGTTCCTCATCCTCGCGAGGGACATGTATCACCGTCTGAGTAGCTGCCGTAACAAGCAGCAACAATTCATGGCGCTATCAGAGCTCATGATGAAATATGTCTGCATCGTTTGAGCCCTCAACGACAGGTCGATTAACGCCGTCAACATTATTTTGACTTAAATATTCTGTGATATAGTCCTAAGCTTTCCCTTCCGCTATCCCCCTTCCTAAGTAATTGTTGCAGTTTTTTTGTGAACTTTTCCTGCACTTGCTTATCCCTTAATCCTAGAAACAATAGTAATCATTTGATTAATGTATTGAGCCGTAGCTGAAAGGATCTCCACAACACTACATAATGTAATTAACTCAACAAATTGTACATCGATAAGCACACACAAATAAATAAATAAAATAATGCGAACTTATATCCAAATAATTGATAAATCATGATGAGGTGTCCGGGTTTCGAAGCGTCCGGGAATTCGAATCATGACGTTAACTCTGTCAAAGATTTTTTGCACAACCTGGAAATTTCTGAAAAGTTGGCATTTGATGTCTCCTAAAACATGTCAAAAAAAATATTTATAAACTTTGTTTTTTTTTTTTGCAAATCTAGTTTTAGTGACAAAAAGTTAAATTAAAATTTCTAAAATTGCATCACCTTGAGCAAACACCACAAACAAAAATTAATCCAACTTCTACTCTATCAAATCAACCCCCACAACCGGGCGGCCAATAGCGTTAATTACACGGTTTGGGTCCGGAAATCGATCGAAAAAGCATCGTTTTTCGACCTCACCTCATGTTTTTTGCTCTGGTCTGGCGCGGTTGCATCCATCGAATTTAAGGTTTTCGAACTGATCGGCTTCTTTCGAGCAAAAAAAAAATAGAGATGAAAAACCTCAAAAACAACGCTGCCCATAATTGATGGTTTCGAGTTTATTTGGGACTTGGAAGAATGGGGAAAAACTTTTTGAAATTTGATTTTTTATTGGATTGAAAAAAAGTCAAAAAGTGAAGGAAATCCACGTTGAAAAGATTCAATTGTATTTTCAAATTACGTAACTATGTGAGAGTTGATTTAAATTCAATAACCTACCTAACCAATATTGTCGTAAGTTATTTCAAACGTCAAAATGATTCCCATAACACCGATTTTCACCAGTAATCCTGATTGAAATTTCCAAATTCCAAACTCTCGGCGGTGGTGGCCCATAATCGGGTTAGTTATGTTGATGAAATCGCACACAATAAACCGCATTCCCGATATCCTCCGGCTTAGCAAAAACGAGGACTATCTGCACTACACGCACACTCCATTATTGGCAGTTTCAACAATTTCGCTGCATGAAACCGAATTCAAAGAATTTTCCTCCATTTGACCGAGAGTCACAGCCACGCAATCACCCATAAAACTGAATGCGTTTTCCAGGGATCGTGCACAGTGGAAAATAAGCACACGAAAATTTCGCACCTCGCTAGCTTTGAGGTACGGTGCGCGCTTTGCAATCCGAGGGTGACGGATCAAATCCCACCCGCGTCAACTTTTTTTTTTCCTAACATTTATTTTTCTTCGTGCCTCATTTCGATTTGACCCCCGGCCCGTGATACCGAGCAGAGGACTTCATGGGGAGTGCGCCAGTTTTGGATGAATTATGAACCCCTCCAGTTTTAGCACACTGCTGCTGCGTGCGCGAGTGAGTTCGCAGTTGGCAACACTGCACTTCCATATAGTTATGCTTTGGACGATTTTGTGGTGCGGTTCGCGACGTGAATTGGAAAATTTTGGACGGAATTTTTTCGCTCTCTGGTTCTGTTTTTGCCCGGGAGTTTGGCCCGGATTTTTCGCGGCGTCGAGCGCTCAATCTTTGTGGTAGAGTGGATTCTAAATATTGACTAGTGGGGTTTCCACGGGTGCGTGCGTTCTATACACTTAATATTTGCGTTTTCCAACTGGGAAACGCACCTGAAGTGCATTTCAGAGTTCCATTTGATCGATTTTTAGTGAGGTTAACAAATTTCGTCAACCCCAAAAATTGTTTTGATTTTGTTCAATTTTTTTAAGGTGCTTTCCATTGATGACGTAGCATTTATAAAAATATATCATATAAAAATGACATTTATGGTCCTCCAATCCCCAAAAAAAATTGACTCGTAATTTTTGAGAAAATTTTGCAAAGAAGGAGAGACAACACATTCAAAATTGTACCAACTGAGCAGTTCTCTCAGATTTCGGTCATTCGATTTTTTTTTTGTATTTTTTTATCCGACTGAAACTTTTTTGGTGCCTTCGGTATGCCCAAAGAAGCCATTTTGCATCATTAGTTTGTCCATATAATTTTCCATACAAATTTGGCAGCTGGCCATACAAAAATGATGTATGAAAATTCAAAAATCTGTATCTTTTGAAGGAATTTTTTGATCGATTTGGTGTCTTCGGCAAAGTTGTAGGTATGGATATGGACTACACTGAAAAAAAACGATACACGGTAAAAAAAAATATGGTGATTTTTTATTTAACTTTTTGTCACTAAAACTTGATTTGCAAAAAAAACACTATTTTTAATTTTTTTTTTTTTTTTATATGTTTTAGAAGACATCAAATGCCAACTTTTCAGAAATTTCCAGGTTGTGCAAAAAATCTTTGAGCGAGTTATGAATTTTTGAATCAATACTGATTTTTTCAAAAAATCGAAAAATTGGTCGCAAAAATTTTTCAACTTCATTTTTCGATGTAAAATCAAATTTGCAATCAAAAAGTACTTTAGTGAAATTTTGATAAAGTGCACCGTTTTCAATTTAAATCCATTTTTAGGTGACTTTTTTGAAAATAATCGCAGCATTTCATTTTTTTAAATTAGTGCACATGTTTACCCACTTTTGAAAACAATATTTTTGAAAAGCTGAGAAAATTCTCTATATTTTGCATTTTTGAACTTTGTTGATACGACCCTTAGTTGCTGAGATATTGCCATGCAAAGGTTTAAAACAGGAAAATTGATGTTTTCTAAGTCTCACCCAAACAACCCACCATTTTCTAATGTCGATATATCAGCAACTAATGGTCCGATTTTCAATGTTAAAATATGAAACATTCGTGAAATTTTCCGATCTTTTCGAAAAAAATATTTTTAATATTTTTAAATCAAGACTAACATTTCAAAAGGGCCAAACATTCAATATTACGCCCTTTCAAAGTGTTAGTCTTGGTTTAAAAAAATTGAAAATATTTTTTTTTGAAAAAATAGGAAAATTTCACGAATTTTTCATATTTTAACATTGAAAATCGGACCATTAGTTGCTGAGATATCGACATTAGAAAATAATGGGTTGTTTGGGTGAGACTTAGAAAACATCAATTTTCCTGTTTTTACATCGAAAAATGAAGTTGAACAATTTTGCGACCAATTTTTTGATTTTTTGAAAAAATCAGTATTGATTTAAAAATTTATAACTCGCTCAAAGATTTTTTGCATAACCTGGAAATTTCTGAAAAGTTGGCATTTTATGTCCTCTAAAACAGCGATTCTCAACCTTCTTCTAGGCTGGTACCCCCTACCGTGTAAATCAAGTAGGCCCGGTACCCCCGTTGAGAATCGCTGCTCTAAAACATATCAAAAAATAAAAAAAAATAAAAATGGTGTTTTTTGCAAATCAAGTTTTAGTGACAAAAAGTTAAATAAAAAATCACAAAATTTTTTTTTACGTGTATCATTTTTTTTCAGTGTAGTCCATATCCATACCTACAACTTTGCCGAAGACACCAAATCGATCAAAAAATTCCTTCAAAAGATACAGATTTTTGAATTTTCATACATCAAATGCTGTCAAATTTGTATGGAAAATTATATGGACAAACTAATCATGCAAAATGGCGTCTTTGGGCATACCAAAGGCACCAAAAAAGTTTCAGCCGGATTAAAAAATACAAAAATTAAAATTCAAAAAAAAAGATCGATTTCGTAGAGAACTGCTCAACTATGAAATTGTGAATGGCATAATGTATCTAATTTAATCTAACACAAACGTGGCCAGCCCTACTGCGTTGTGTTCACGGTAGAGTGGATTCTGATAACGGATCACAGAATCTACAGGGGTACGGAAGGATGCGTGGACATACCGTGCCAAACGCTCCGAATTTTTGCTTCAATTTTGCTGTGTGGATGGTGTTATGTGCAATAAGTAGTGTGTTCGCTGGAAATAAATTGGATGAATAGCATTGAGAAACATTTGACCACTTGTTGAAACAGTTAAAAAAAATAGCTATACCAAACAAAAAAGCTACCAAGAATAGCTGAAAAGCTATCTTGTCCAGCTTAAAAGCTGAGAAAAAAAATTAAAAAAATTGTTGAAATAGTCGAAAAACTTGTTGGATTCACAAGCCACTGAAAACTAACTGAGAAAATCTACTATTTTTTTAATCTAGATCTAGATTAGCAAAAGTCCCCACAATGTTCACGCCGATTTGAACATACATAAGAACCCTACTTGAAATCGGTCTTTTTTTTATTTTAATTTTTGTATTTTTTAATCCGGCTGAAACTTTTTTGGTGCCTTCGGTATGCCGAAAGAAGCCATTTTGCATCATTAGTTTGTCCAAATAATTTTCCATACAAATTTGGCAGCTGCCCATGCAAAAATGATATATGAAAATTCAAAAATCTGTATTCTATATTGTGCTTTTTTAAACTTTGTTGATACGACCCTTCGTTGCTGAGATATTGCCATGCACAGATTTCAAAATGGCCAAACATTCAATATTACGCCCCTTTGAAATGTTAGTCTTTATTTAAATAAATAAAAATATTGTTTTCGAAAAGATCGGAAAATTTCACGAATGTTTCATATTTTAACATTGAAAATCGGACCATGAGTTGTTGAGATATCGACAGGTTGAAAAAAATTTGCGACCAATATTTCGATTTTTTGAAAAAATCAGTATTCATTCAAAAAATCATAACTCGGTCTAAGTTGTTTTACTCATTCTGGAAATTTCTTAAAAGTTGGCATTTGATATCCTCTAAAACATACCAGAAAAAAAATAATTTTTTTGTGCAAATCAAGTTTTAGTGACAAAAAGTGAAATTAAAAAACACCAAACCTACAACTTTTCCGAAGACACCAAATCGATCAAAAAATTCATTCAAAAGATACAGATTTTTGAATTTTCATATAGCATTTTTGTATGGACAGCTGCCAAATTTGTATGGAAAATTATAAGGACAACCTGAGGATGCAAAATGGCTTCTTTGGGCATACCGAAGGCAACAAAAAAGTTTCAGCCGGATTAAAAATTACAAAAAAAACGATAGACCGAAATTTCAGAGAACTGCACTGCCCCTGATCGCATAAATGTCCCATATGCATTTTCTTCGTTTTTGAGTTATTGATGCAGTTTGGTTCTAAATCGTGTCCTCTTTCAGAAAAGCTTATAACATCCAGTACTTTGTTCTAGAAATCAGGAGGAAATCCAGTTTTTGTGCAAAAACTTAACACGTAGCCTTATGCGTGGGACAAACTTCACATGCGTTTTTCTCAGCTTGCTGTTTTTGCATATGGGACATTTATGCGAACATGGGCAGTGCAGCTCACCTACTGAATAAAAGTGGGCAATGATAGGTTGAAAATTGAACAGAGCATAGCAACGACAACTCAGACAAATTTCCAATTCCCTCAGAACCCAACCACAAAACACATTCCCACTCCGAAATCCGAGTGTCGTCAAGTGGGCATATAGTCCTTTGACCCGTCGTCGTTACTGCGAAGAAGAGTGGAGCTTTTCAAAAAAAAATTGCTCATTGTCAAGGAGCTTTACCAAAACCCATCATCCATCTGGAGCAGGGATTTTCCAAAGCCCTCTGCCATAATTGGAATGCAGCTGGGAAAACTGCCTACGGCACAAAATCATTACCACGTACGATTTTTCTGCCTACACGACGACGACAACCGTAGACGTGGCCAAGTGAGGAATTGTCCCCCGAGTTCCTGGAAGTGTCTCTTGGAAACCCAGTTTGCAACAACAACAACATCACCTTAGAGCAGGGCAGAAGAGATGACGACACCCTTATGATCCCTCTTGGTTATCTCTCGTAAACTCTCGTTACGAACAGGAGTAGCAGCAGGTTGACAAACGAGACTTGCACCCATCGTTGACGGTCGTCCCTTAACGGAAAGGTTATCCTCTTGTGTGCACCGCGCTGTGTCAGGCTAACCCACCCCCCAAAAGAATGTGAGCTCTCCTGAATTTATAAACGGCTCTAATTACTTATGCAAAACTCTTCCTCGGTGTCGTCGTCTGTGTCTCGCTCGGGGAGTCCCCACCTGCTGGAGTTGGCTGGATGTTGTAACTGGCGGCGACGACAGCAGCAGCAGCTCTGTCTGTAATCTCTCACAATTTCCGGGATGTACCACGTGGATCCTTCCTTTCCTGACTATCATGGAATAACGGTCGAAATTGACAGAGAATCTTTAAAATTCAGAAATCAACTGTCTAAATTTTGACCAATTTCCACTCCAAAATGTCCCACTTTTCAACATCGTTTGCACTCGCTCATGCTCTCTTTATTACACCATTATTACATAAGTTATTCAAGTGCACAGTGTGAATTCGTGATTCAAGGGTGGTTGTGGCAGACAGTATGGCAGGAAAGCCCCACCAAAAATCCTCACTTCCTGGTCGTGTGTAGAATCGAGTTTCCTGAGAAGATGATACACTTTGGAAGAGGGCACTCACCGTTACACCCACACGGAAAGAAGGTTTATCGTGAATCTTACTAAATTTCGGTTAAAAATCCTAAAAAAATTGGTTGTTTTTTCAACCACCAATTTTTTTAGCTGGAAATCCTAAAACTAAATCCTGGATTTGACAGCTGGATCCAGGTCCTAAAAATGATTAATCCAGCAAAATTTCTAGTAAATTTTACTAATTTGCAAGTTGGAAAAATGCTGTAAGTCTCAAAAGCTGTATGTTTTGAGAAGGTCTGTTAGCTATTTTAGCTAGATTTTATGGTATTCTAGGAAGTTTTATAGTTAGCCCAGCAAGTTTTTAGGCTGTTTCAACTAGTTTTTTTGGAATCATTCTCAAAATTTTCCATTGATGGCTGCGAAGCCAGGTATTTTCACACATCTTTTTAGCTAGTTTAGCTAACTTTGCCACTATTCTTGGTAGGTGTTTTGGTTGGAATAGTTAATTTTTCCACTATTTCTACAAGTTTTCTTTCAAAAGCCTCCGTTGCTGCCTGCAAAGCACGCATTATTCACCCAGCCTTTTGGCTGATTTAGCTCGTTTCTTTTTTGTTCCTGCTTCGTTTTTCGGTAAGTCCAGCTAATTTTTCGACTGTTTTAACTGGTAATTTCGAAATCATTTTAAAAATCCCTTGCTGCCTGTAAAGTTGTTTTATATTTTCAAAAAGACTTTTTGCTGGTGTAGCATGATTTTCCGCTATTCTTGGTACGTTTTTTGGTAGTCCAGCAAGTTTTTTGGATGTTTTAATAGTTTACAGGCTTTTAAAACTATGTTATAGTTGATCATCGTTATAGTACGGCTTTGTTATTCTATTGACAAATTAAAAAAAAAAAATACAGTCATACACAAATACAAAAATACAAAAATACAAAAATACAAAAATACAAAAATACAAAAATACAAAAATACAAAAATACAAAAATACAAAAATACAAAAATACAAAAATACAAAAATACAAAAATACAAAAATACAAAAATACAAAAATACAAAAATACAAAAATACAAAAATACAAAAATACAAAAATACAAAAATACAAAAATACAAAAATACAAAAATACAAAAATACAAAAATACAAAAATACAAAAATACAAATTAAAATTAACATAATTTAACTTAATTTAACTTAATTCAACTTAATTCAACTTAATTCAACTTTATTCAACTTTATTCAACTTAATTCAACTTGATTAAACTTAATTAAACTTAATTAAACTTAATTAAACTGAATTCAACTTAATTCAACTTAATTCAACTTAATTCAACTTAATTCAACTTAATTCAACTTAATTCAACTTAATTTAACTTACTTTAACTTAATTTTAATTAATTCAACTTAATTTAACATAATTTCACATAATTTAACTTAATTTACCTTAATTCAACTTAATTGAACTTAATTTAACTTAATTTAACTTAATTTACCCTTTTTAACTCAATTTAACTTAATTTAACTTAATTTAACTTAATTGACTTTAATTTAACTTAATTTAACTAATTTTAACTTAATTTAACTTAATTTAACTGAATCTATTTGAATTTAACTGAATTTAACTGCATTTAACTTAATTTAACTTAATTTAACTGAATTCAACTGAATTTAACTTAATTTAACTTAATTTAACTTAATTTAACTTAATTTAACTTAATTTAACTTAATTTAACTTAATTTAACTTAATTTAATTTAATTTAACTTAATTTAACTTAATATAACTTATTTTAACCTAATTTATCTTAATTTAACTTAATTTAACTTAATTTAACTGAATTTAACTGAATTTGACTTAATTTAATTTAACTTAATTTAATTTAACTTAATTTAACTTAATTTAACGTAATTTAACTTAATTTAACGTAATTTAACTTAATTTAACTTAATTTAACTATATTTAACTTAATTTAACTTAATTTAACTTAATTGACTTTAATTTTACTTAATTTAACTGAATTTAACTTAACTTAATTTAACTGAATTTAACTTATTTTAACTTAATTTTACTTAATTTAACTGAATTCAACTGAATTTAACTGAATTTAACTGAATTCAACTGAATTTAACTGAATTTAACTTAATTTAACTTAATTTAACTAAATTTAACTTAATTTAACTTAATTTTACCAAGCAACTTTTAACAACAATTGAACTAAATTCTACCAAATGCAACGAAATTTCAAAAAATGTATCTTAGTTTAATTAAATTTAACAAAAAATTCTAGATACAACCACACTTGACTAAATTAATTTCTTTTTTACTATGTTCAGTTTAATTATACTGAACTTTACTTTACTTAATTAAACTTGATTTTTAATTAATCATGATTTAACTAAATTTAATTACATTTATCTAAATTTTACTGATTTTAACAAAATTTAATCAATTTAACTTAATTTAACTGAATTCTACTTTTTTCTAAATTCAACCAAATGTAATTCGAATTAACTTTCACTTAATTTAAAGTAATTTAACATTATTTAACTCTATTTTTTGATGTGCTTCAAAGGCATAAAGTGCCCTGCTCGTACGGATCTGTCAAACATTGGCCAGTCTATATCTAGACACTCTGTACCCGCAGTGTGGACAAACGCCAAAGGGTTCGCGACAAAGGGATGCCACCAATCGTCCAAACAAAAATTAGAGGCTCAACTTCTAACCTCTTTCCCTCAACACAAAAAAAAACTTCTCACCTAATCAACTGAAGATCTCAGCCCGCAGAAAGTCTTCCTGGCTTTCAATCCATTCACTCACGCACCATCTCCACCTTTTGCACTTGCACTTTCGACTTTCAAACACAGAATCGTCACAAAACTCCGCGAACTGAGCGACTTAAACAGGATCAAACACGATACGAGACGTTCTCTTGCTTTGTGTTGGTCTCGAACTGATGATCTGTCAAAAAATCCATGCTGCCGGTTCCAGCTAGTTTTTCGGTAAAAAGTAGGCAAAATTGTGCTGAAACACCATTATTTTTGGTGAAATCTCTCCTGTCATTTTGATTTGGGCTGTCAGTTTTGGATAGCAAATCAGCAATCAGGGTTAGCTGTTTCACCAATCCCAAGTTGGTAAATTTACCTGTAATTTTAGCTAATTTAACCAAAAAAAATAACTGTTCCACCAATTTGAAGCCAGCTAATTTGAATTGTTAAATTTAAGATGGAACTCCTTTCCGTGCAAAGTTAAAATCTATAGAGGAGAAACGCAACTCGCGACAAAATTTTGAAGCAAGGAATTTTGACAGGTATGATTTTCATAAAGTATTCGCCTCCTTTTCTCTCCCACAGAAAGCTGGGGACAATGTAGCTGTCAAACTAGGTCAAAATGTTAAGTCACTCACACAATGAACTTTGAGTGATTTGAGTTCATTTCTGACGTCACGTTTTTTTCCTCTGTTTGGCGAGAGTAAAGACCTCTCACGCTACAACAACAACAAATCATGTTCATTCGTTCATTAAAACAGTTCATCCCATGGATGAACTTTCATTTCATTCATTTCATTCATTTCATTCATTTCATTCATTTCATTCATTTCATTCATTTCATTCATTTCATTCATTTCATTCATTTCATTCATTTCATTCATTTCATTCATTTCATTCATTTCATTCATTTCATTCATTTCATTCATTTCATTCATTTCATTCATTTCATTCATTTCATTCATTTCATTCATTTCATTCATTTCATTCATTTCATTCATTTCATTCATTTCATTCATTTCATTCATTTCATTCATTTCATTCATTTCATTCATTTCATTCATTTCATTCATTTCATTCATTTCATTCATTTCATTCATTTCATTCATTTCATTCATTTCATTCATTTCATTAATTATGCAAAAACATAATGCAAAAACTTTTACCAACACAAAAAATCTCCCAACGCATGTTACGACATGAAAAAAAACACAAAGCGACCGTGCGTCTCCACCCCTAACACTCGACTAGATCAAATAAACCAGTTTACTGTTTTGAATCTAAAAATAAGATTAAATTTACTAATTCCTTGTTATCTTCTTCTCCCTCTCCCCCCTTCCAGAGATAAGATGTCCGCGGTGACAAACAGTACGACCTTCTTCCAGAACGGCAACGCCGCCCAGTTCGAGTTCGCGCTCGCGCTGTATCCGGCCGCGCTCAAGATCAAAGCCGAGGCGCGCAAAAAGCCCGAGAAGCTGATCCGGCTGGACGACTGGTACCAGAACACGCTGCCCAAGCTGATCGCCAAGCGCGGCAAGGATGCCCACCTGCTGCACGAGGAGCTGTGCCAGACGATGGAGTGGAAGCAAACGCGGGGGAAGGCGTACCCCCAGCTGACGCATCTGATCAAGATCAACACGCCGCGCGCGGTCATGATGGAGACGAAGAAGGCCTTCCGGAAGCTGCCGAACGTGGAGCAGTCGTTGAACGCGCTGTCCAATTTGAAGGGGGTCGGGATTACGATGGCGTCGGCGCTGCTGGCCGCGGCCGTGCCCGATCTGGCGCCGTTCATGGCGGACGAGTGCCTGAACGCGATGCCCGAGTTTGAGAACATTGACTACACTGCCAAGGAGTATTTGAAGTTTGTCGAGCTGATACAGGCCAAGCAGGAGCGGCTGAACAAGGAGTGCGAGGGCGGGAAGAGTAATGGGGCCGCGGGTGAGGAGAATGGCGATGGGGAGGAGAAGCCTGCGGCGAAGAAGTGGTCTGCCCACTCGGTCGAGTTGGCGTTGTGGGCGTACAGCGTGGCATTCGACTCGCAGCCGGAACTGCTGAAGGACATGCCAGAGAGCAACGGGGTGGTGGCAGCGGTGCCGATTGTGGCCACCAACGGGAATGCCGTGGACACCGAGGACGAGACCTCCCAGAACGGCGTCCCGTCGGACGAGAGCAACCTGGACAGCGAGAGTGCCTCGAAGGACGCGATCATCACCAACGGCAACAGCCTGGACGGGGTGGACTCGGAGAGCGGAACCAACCAGGACGCGGTCACCAACGATGGAGTTCCGGAAGACGTTGAAGTCTCGGCCAACGCCAACGCCGTCCCGAGTGACAGCTTAGACGACTGCGCTAAGTCGGGCGACAGCCTGGACGGACCTCCGCCGACGGCGGTCGAAGCGACGGCCGCCGCCGTGGCCACGCTCTGCACCGCCGACTCGAACGAAATCGCCCTCGTCGCGGACAGCGACTCCCAGAGCAGCAACAGCCAGAAGCGCCCGCTGTACTGCGACGACAACTCGGAGGAGCAGCCCGAGCTGAGCGCCCCCAAGCTGATAAAGCTGTAAACACCCCCTGTTTTGTGTCAAGTTTGTCCGTTTTTCCCCCCTCAAAACCCTGTATTTCCGGTATGAATGAGCGTGAGATTCAAGTAAGTGCGAGAACGCGTGAGTATTGCTGAAGTCGCCTTCTTTTCCCCCCTCCCACAACAACTTCAACCGCTGAAACTCATCCACAAACTTATCACACAACTCTTCACACACACGTATTTATGACGCCGCCAGGATCGCTTTCTTCTCAAAAGGACCAACCACCAACCAACACACCACCACAGACATCAAACGGAACCGTTTTGAACAAGCTCTATAACTCTTAACAAACTATTATTGTATTTTAATCGTAATTATTTTATTTACAAACCAGCATTAATCGGATAGCAATAGACGTTAAAGGTTAGCACCGTAGGGTTTAAACAAAAATTGAACAAAGATCAACCACAAATCAAATTGCAAAAACATGAACTGTGTAGTAAGGACAAAACAAATGTGCGCGTTAGAAAAAAACAATAGCTTGGGTAACAACATCGAGAGCCTTGTTATTTTACTATTTTTTTCCCCCCCAGTTTCATCTGCATTGAACTCTGCACTGCACAAGCCTTGTCGTCGCCGCTGCCGCTGGGGGCGAAGAGTGATGTAGTTGGGCTTATTGGATTCAGTTGGGAGTGAGCGGTAACCTATATTTTTTTTTCTATGGGGGCAGAGGGGCGTTGCTGTATGATTAGGGTGACTGTGTGTGTATCTTGTGCAGAAAGCCTAATCTGAATTTTAAACATTTTATCTTTGGACGAGTTTTTCAACCTGTGACACTCAAAAGTATGACATTTAACAAAATAAATAATTTTCACGCATGCAGATTTAACAAAATATTAAATTCAGCCTTTTCAATCAACATTAAATTTGTCCATTTGATCGTTCACCGTCCCAAAACCCGTACAACTCCAAACGAAACTTACTTGAGGACACCGTGGAGATTTTCCCTTGTCCTGCTGAAAAAGTCGAGCATCTCTTCCCAATCCCCAATCCTTGTCTCCCTGTTGTGCGGTGAAGTTAGGAAATAGCAACTTGAACTTGCATAATCATCGCATAAACATGTCGAAATCCAGTATGCAATCCGCCCAAATCCCCGTCTCCAAGCGAAACGAAGCTTGAACTGAAATGGTGTCTTCCGGTGCCTCCCGAGCTGCAATGCTACGGGAAGGTCTTTTTTCGATCATATTACAGTCAACAACATGAAGTCATGCGTGAACGCCAACAAACAAGCTGGTGAGTCAAATGCCAACAACTGTAAAATCAATTAATAATTATTATTGTTCTTTTCAATCCGTTGGACGTCGTTCTAACCCTCGTCTTTCAATAAATTGAAGAAAATGCCGGGTTTTGACGTGTGGATCAAAATCAGTATATATCGCAAGTAAATTTTGCCAGTTGAAATTGTTAAATAAATTTCAAAGTTTTCGAGAAATTTTGTAGAGCACATAAAGAATGAAATTCTAACTCAAATATTGACTTTCTTTCCACTTTACAATTTGTAAGAAAGAACTGAATCTTCAAGTAACAATTGTGGATAAATTCAGCTCTTATATCGATCTCCTAATCAACTAAAGATTGAGTTTTTTTTGTCTAAAAAAAGAAGCCACAATAAACGTCCTAAGGAGGGTTGCCAGATAAATCTAGGAATGGCAGATTTTTCAAGTGTCAGCCAGAATAAAGATTCATCCTTCTCTTTGCCAGATATTGATTTTGCACAAAAAAAAAACACTTTGTGTCCATTTTAAACCAGTTTTTAATAAAAATCAACGAATTTGAATAAAAACCAAAAAAAAAAATGTGTTTTTCTTAAAGAAAATATAAATTCAAAATTTTTGATCACCCGAATTATGCAAACTTTTGAATAAATTAATATCCTTCCTTCACTTCACCACTCAGAATTGTTAGATGTTCGTCTGCCAGATTTTTTCCAGATTTTTTATCGATATTTTGCCAGATTTCAAATTTTTTGACCTGGCAACCCTGGTCCAAAGTGTCATTTTTGTGAGAAATTTTCAAAAAAAAACTCCCCCAAGCTAAAGATTGAGTTTTAGGGGTTTAAATTTCGAAAAACAGGTCAAAAATGGAGCAAATTATGTTTATTTCGTAAAATTATGATAAATTAAAAAGAATACACATTGATACACTCTAAAAAGAAACTCTGCAAAATTTTAAATGTTTTTTTTTTGTAAATGATAGAAATTCCTCTCTGGGTTATTGCAGATTCCAAAAATACATTAAATGTACAGTAAAATGATATCTCTCACGAGTTTTAACAGTTGAGTGACGGGAAATGGCATCGATTTAAAAACAATTTTTTAACTTTTTGATGATTCCGATTCCGGAGTGGCCAGGTATTAAAAAAAATAACTCTTAAATTAATTATTTAAAAAATGTGTATAAAATTGTTTTCTTTCAATTCGAAAAAATAAGTCAAATTTCAACCCCGGGCATTCAACAAATTGTCAAAATCCAATTCGATTTCTCGCGTTCTTTCATTGCGGTTTGCTGAGAGAACAAAAGACTCGGCGGCGAGAGCGCGTGCAATAGAGGAGAAGAGAAGGAGTGATAGAAAGAGATCTCGTAGCTCTCTGATATTTTGGTGTCGGAATGATCAAATGATACTTTTTTTCTATCACTCATTTGCAACACTTATTTAAAGCATCCTTTGGAAAAGGAGCGTCCATAAACCACGTAACGAGATTTTTTAAATTTGAAATTGAAGAATTGTGAGTGATACAAAGTGGCGAACTTTGTGAAACTATTACTTTTAAATTTAATGGTAATCGCCCTATTTTACGACATTTTTTTAAAGCTCACCATCCTTGTCATCACACGTCCCTTTAACGAGAGGCCCTCCAACGTAACATGCATCCATCGGCAAATAACAAAAGCAGCAGCAACAACAATAACAACAAAAATCGAAACAAGGATGCAATATCCATTCCGTCATGTTTGAAAATTCCATTTTCCCACCCTGCCTTGGACACGGGATCATAACCTCGAGGGAGGAGAGCTTAAAATCCGTCGATACAATAACCAGCCCCCCTTCTCTTGGCACGATGGGAAACGGAGGCTGTTTCCGATGTTTGTTATTACTGATGGTGGAGAACCGTTAGTTTTCATAACAAAAACAAGGAGGCTCACTCGCTCTGACGGGATCATCAGGCCCCCGCCCAGTTCAAAAGTCAAAGTTGAGTCAGGATAGATTGCAGTGTTGCAGGAATTCAATTATTGCAGTGTTGAGGCACTTTTCCCTCCAGCGAGAGACACAGGTTATTGCAGGTTGAGTGAATTTTTTATGGGAACGAAAAGTAGCACACACACTCACACAGTTGTTCGAATGACAGTCCGGTTAAGCTCGAAGCACAAAATTAAGGCAACCGTTTTTGGGCCGAACCACTTCAAAATTTTACCAAATGACTGAAAACCGATTTTGCGAACCCTCTTTCTGTTAGGTTTACTACTATTAAGCGGTGGTTTTATCTCTAGTTTCCGCTTAGAAAAAAAGAGGAAGGCACAAAAAGAAGACACAGACACACTTTCTGAAGAAAAAAATAAATCAATATTTAAGCAAAAATAAAAATAAAGGAAACAGTTCAAGGTGTCAAGTTCAACTGAAAGAATGTGACTTATTAGAGACTAAGGTTAAAACAAAGCAAAACATCCCAAACACAGCAAGTAAACAAGCAAAAACGAACAAGTAAAGTAGGACAGAACAAATCTAGAGTTTTTTTTGATTAGGTCCTATAAACATATGAAAGACAATAGTTTATTGGTCCTTTTCAAAAAAAACTCTGGAAATCTTGTTGGTTTTGTTTTCGCTCCTGCAGACACCACCACAAACTCACTCCAATATACAAAACGCGTAGAAATCAATAAGAAAAACTATAAAAAAAAATTACGGAGAAGCTGCGAAACGAGAAACTCTCTAGATTGTAAGAAGCTGGCCGTGTTTTTTTTTTCTCACAGTGTGAGAGTGAGAGAAATGTTGACGAGAAGAATGCCGCGAAAATAAAAACATGAAATTTTTACACAAAACTGAAATGAACAAGCTGAAACAAACAAAACTCTAAATAGGAAGGAATATATTTTGTGAGAGACTATTTATACTTAAACATATTGAGCGATCGTTTTTTCTCGCTCCGCGGAAAAGAAGAGTTCATTGCAAACCAACACATTAAACAACACAAACAATTGTATACAAAAAAAAAGTTTTTGGGGCTGACGCGCAGCGCAGGATGCTGAAATGATCGACTATGAAATTTACAAAAGCGGAACAATCCCGTAATTAAATATTTAAAAAAAAATCCCCACCCGAAAAAATCCCTTATCAAACATTTCGGAAAACAAGTAAAAAATCAACAGCGACATTGTAAGTTAATCTATTTGAAACAACTACCCGATAAGTATCTTCTTATATTGAAAACAAACACATACACAAAAAAGAACAACCCCCCCACACACACACATACACACACTTAGGTTTACGAAGCTAGCGTTATATTGAAATAAAAATACAACCATCCAAAAAATAGGCAAAAAATATTAAACGTCTTTTTATTTCAATCAAAAACAATCCGAACGATCATAACACACTCCAAACTGAAAATTTAATAAAATATCCAAGAATTGAGAAAGTATATTCTTCACGTTGAATAAAACTCTATGTTCTCTGTTCGATTCTATCCTTTTTCGACCGCTTTTACATTTCTACACGCATAAGAAAACCTAGGTTGCAAATATCATCAGCAAGGCCTAGCTACATTGCGTGATAGCATTTCTGTCAAAATATGCACGAAAGACGCACAAGAGCAATTCTCCACCATAACCGGAAGTAGGATTTTATTTATGTATTTTTTTATTTGGTTCAAACTTTGTGGGGGCAGGGTGGCCACTCAAGTCGGGAAATCGGGAAAGTCGGGAAAAGTCGGGAATTGGCCAAAATCCGCCAAAAATCGGGAAAAGTCGGGAATTTATGATTTTTTGTTAAAAAGTCGGGAATTCTGAGCATACTTGTTTGAAAATTATTTTTGTACTCTTGAATAATTTTGTTATATTTTGTACAATTTTTAAATTGAATTCACTCATTTCTGCTTTAGTAACTTAATTTAAGGTTCTTTTCACTTTTTCAATATATTTGAGTATGGAAAAGCTGTTTAAGACATTCAAAATCTTTATGAATATTGCAGCCTTTGACACAGATTTTCATAATATTTTTTATGAATCAAATGATCGCTATTAATTTTTGTTCATCAAACAAGAGGTAAAGTTAATGAAAAACTAATATAAAAATAGAGCCTAATGGCCAGCTTAGAATTATGATTCTATTTCATTTTGTCACATAATTGAATATTTGAAAACAGATTCCAACTTGAGTTTGGCAATGGTTTTTTTTTTTTTTGTTAAATATTTTTAATTGTTCAACTAAATTCATTAAGTAATTTGAAATATGTTTTTTCCAAATATGTCCTTGAACCTTTTTGTGAGTATAAGTAAATTACCTACCATAGATAAAGCTTGATTTTCAGTTTTCGGAAAACTTAAAAATCGAATAAAATCCAAAATTGAAAAACTTTTTTACGTTTTGAAAACATAAAGAAAATATTGAAATTGAAAAAAAATAATCCAAGAAATTTTGAGTTATTGCAAAATTGTTTAAAAAAAAATGTCTCTTCAAACATTTTGCTTAAAATAAGTAGGAAAACATAAAATCATAGCAAACTGAATTTTCATTTAAAAAAAAACCGTTAAATACTGACCACTAGATAAAGTAATATTGATTAAAAAATTCAATATCAAAATTACAAAATTAAAAAGGGAACTTGGCAAAAACATTTTCTTTTTTGAATTCCTTGACATTTTTCTAAATCCTTTGAATGAATAATAACAGCAATTATGATTTAAAATGATGATGAAGTTTTTAAAAAATAGGAACGATATTTTAAGTTCAGTTATCTTTAACTTTTTGTCATTTCCAGTTGAAACGAAGTATCAAAAACTATACGTTTGCCAATTTAAAAAATAACATGGAAGTTATAAGTATTGTTGAACTTTCGATTATTTTTTCAAAGACTAATTGTTTGTGTTTCTACTCTGAATCATAATAATGAAATTACATTTTTGAAGTTTTTTTTTATTTGTTGTTTAGTTTCTGTATTTACAAAAAATGTCTAAATTTGGAATTTTTAATTTAATAATTCATTGAGATTTTTTTCTTTCGGTGGTTAATATTGATTTTTCTTATAGAAAGTTTGTTTGAAATCATTCTTTAGATAAGAAATGCCCATTATTTGAGCATTCTGGAAAAGTATGGAAAAAAGTCGGGTATTTGAAAATGGAATTTGAGTGGTCACCCTTTGGGGGCTTCCATAGTCAATTGTATGGAGTGCGTGGCCGAATGGTTACGCTGTCCGCTTTGTAAGCGGATGATTCTGGGTTCGATTCCCATCTGTTCCAACCTTCCATCGGATGAGGAAGTAAAATGTCGGTCCCGGCATTGGTTGTTAGGCCGTTAAGTCATTCCAGGTGTAGGAGTCGTCTCCATGCCATAAGTACAAACAACACACCAAACCAAACCTACTCCGGTGGAATCGCTGGCGGCGGTTGGACTCGCAATCCAAAGGTCGTCAGTTCAAACACTGGGGTGGAAGGTTCCTTGGAGTAGAAAGAGGTTTGGGTGCTCTCCCCATTCAAGCCTTCGGACTCCTAGGTTCGAGCAGAAACTTGCAATAGAGACCACAAAAGACCCGGGGGTCGTCAATGTGGATGGTTTGATTTTTTTTTGATTTTTGGGGTTCACCCATACAGGTCTCCATACAATTTTGGCAGCACTCCATACAAAAATTGTACGTAAATATTCGAAAATCTGTAACTGTGATCAAATTGGTGTCTTCGGCAAAGTTGCAGGTATTGATGAGCAATATTCTGAAAAAATAGGTGCAGGTATAAGCAAATTTGGGCGGTTTTTTACTAAACTTTTGTTCACAAATCATCAATTTCCCCAAAATATTTTTTTTTAATTTTTAAATTTTTTTGATGCAAAAATTTTGCCGCCGAGTTATGTTTTTTTGAAAAAATGTGAAGAAATGTGTTTGTTTAAAAAAAATGTAGTCATTTTTTCTTTGGCTAATGTTTTCAAGTGAAATTAAATTTGCAATCGAAAAGTACTTAACAGATTTTTTGATGAAGTGCACCATTTTAAAGATTCATTCCAGACTCGATTGTCCGAAGGCCTCGGAAAAAATTCACTTCGGATAAACGAATCACGAAAAAAAATTGTTTCTGTCTTATTTTTGATGTTCGAGTTTAGGTACCCATTGACTACTCTAAAATGATTTAGAATTCTAAAATCCAAGTTAGCGGCCATAGCAGATTGAAAAAAATAAATTATTTTTTAATTTAAAAGGCAATCAAACATTTAAATTTGACTAAAATGAGGTCGCAGAACTCGAATTAGATGTTTAAAGTAAGAAATAAAAAAAAACTTTCTTTTTGGTCATGCTTCGATTATCCGAAGTCCCATACAAATCTTCTGATAATCGAGGCTTCAGATAATCGAGGCTTCGGATAATCGAGTCTGAACTGTATAGCTTAAAGTTCAACTTTAATGGAGAAATTCCCGCTTTTCGTTTTTTTTTATGAATATCCATTCCTAAAAATTATTTTGCTGCGAAAAATTCAGAAAATGTTCGAAGAATTCAGAAATTTTCTGAACTTCTCAAAACAAATATTTTTAAGGAATGATCAATCATGGACACTATTTTGAAAAATAAAAACGAGAATTTTTCAGTTAATATTAAGTTTTAAGTGGCTATATCTTGAACGGTGCCTTTATCAAAAAATCTGTAAAGTACTTTTCGATTGAAGAAGTCAATGAAGTAAATCAAAATTTTGTTTTGACTTCCAAAAAAACATTTTTTTTTTTTAAATCATAATTCGACGGCAAACTTTTTGTTCATATTTCTCTATGGCGCAAAAGTTGCGATTTTTGTCCCCTAAATCATATAAAAAAATTCAAAAATGCGGATTTTGAGAAATTTCTTTGAGGTTAGATCAACAATGTCCATAAAAGTAAATTGTAGGGAACTGTCTCAGCTTTTCAAATTAACTTTTTACAGATATGGACGAGAATGGACACTATTTTAAAGAAAGGAAAAGAACAACATTTTAGAAAATCCCAAAAAATTACAAGAGTCTTTTTTCATTCCAAATTCAATTTCAAATCCAAATGATTTTTGAAACGCATTTTGAGGGAAATTTCAAACACTTGTTTTCAAAAAATCATAACTTGCTCAAAAACATACCATATGACTCAAAAGTTGGCATTTTTGGTCAAAAAAATTCAGTTGTTTTGCAAGAATTAGTTTCAAAATATCTAAGTTTTGTCAAAAATAAAAGTTTTTGCATCGTAAATTCACAAAAATTCAAAATATTTCTAAAACGAGTTCAAACATATAAAATGTGATTATGAACGCAGTTGATTAGATTTCTAATTTTATTAAAATTTTATTTTCTTTTTTGAAAAAAAGCAAAAAATGCAAAAAAAAATCAAAATTGGAATAACAAGCCAAATTTTCAACATGTGACTGAAAAAAGTGTTTAAAATACATTTTATACTAGTTCTGTTGTTTTGCAATCATGAGTTTTCTAAAATGTAAGATTTAACGAAAACAAAAAAAAATTGGCGAAAAAAAAACTTTTTGCGGTACTGCACAACGAAAATTTAAAAAAATATAGATTTTTGCACAAACCAAACATGCTCAAAATTATTCTAAACACAAGGGAAGGCATTTTAAGTTGATTTCAGCTGATTGCACTTAAATTTCCATTGAAATCTTATTTTTTTTTGAAAAAAAATGCCCCTTGATATTTCGGGCCGATTGTGAAGGGGAGCGGGTGGATAGGGGGTAACAAAAACTTTTAAAAATATTTGTACCAACAAACTATGAACTTTTTGCATGAGTTCAAAGCTTAAACATTCAATTATGTTTGGCTGAACATAATATTTTTAATCCGCCATTTTCAAAATATAAGGGTAATTTGATCCCCCTTTAACATTCTGAAGAAATCCCAAGAAACATGTTTCTTGTTCATCCACACTATAGATTTTCTGAGAGTTACAGAATATTCACTTAAAACCTTAAAATGTAACTTAAAATGTTCACACTTAGACCCAAATTGAGTAAGTTTACATAAGGTGATATTTTTTGTTTACTGAAAATTTGGTTCAAACTGCAGTTAGTCATCTTCAACTATGCTAAAACAAAGAAAACAGATTTTTTGGAAATTTTTGCAGCACTTTTTAGAAAAATGTAAAAAAAAACAAAATCCATACATTTTTTTTTTCTTTGTATTCTACAGTGCGTTTAGGTCAAATTTGCACATTTTTCTAGAATATGACTTATTTTTTTTTATCCATACGCTGGATCAAATTCTTTAAGAAAATTTTCTCATCTTTCGAAAAAGGTCAACTTTTTCCGTTGCCCAGCTTCAACGGAGGGAAACAATTGATTTAAGTTTAATTTAATTTTATTTTATTGCCTTCCTCACCTTACTAAGGAAAGGCTATAAAATCACTCCAAAAATGAACTTATTAATTTGACCTCGTAGACCCACCTTCACGTATACATATCGACTCAGAATCATGTTCTGAGCAAATGTCTGTGTGGATGTGTGTAGGTGGGTGGACCAAAAAATTATCACTCGATTATCTCCGGACTGGATGTACGATTTTTTACCGTATAAGTCTCATTCGATCCGTCTTGGGGTCCCACACGGAAAGGAGTTCCATCTAAAATTTAACAATTCAAATTAGCTGGCTTCAAATTGGTGAAACAGTGATTTTTTTGGTTGAATCAGCTAAAATTTCAGCTAAATTTACCAATCTGGGATTGGTGAAATAGCTAACCCTGATTGCTGATTTGCTTTCCAAAACTGACAGCCCAAACCAAAATGACAGGAGAGATTTTACCAAAAATAATGGTGTTTCAGCACAATTTTGCGTAAAATTACCAAAAAAACTAGCTGGAACCGGCAGCATGGATTTTTGACAGATCATCAGTTCGAGAACAAAACAAAGCAACGTCCTGTGTCGTGTTCGATCCTGTTTGAGCCGCTCAGTTCGTGAAGTTTTTTTTTGATGATTATGTGTGTTGTTTGAGTGCAAGTGCAAAAGGTGATAGAATGTGTTGTGTGAGTGAATAAATTAAAAGCCAGGAAGATTTTCTGCGGATCGGCACCTGAAGGAATGTTTCAGTTGATAAGGTGAGAAGTTTTTTGTGTTGAGGGAAAGTGGTTAGAAGTTGAGCCTCTCGTTACTGTTTGGACGATGCGTAGGTAAAAAAATGTACTTAACATAAAGTGGGGGCATCCCTAAACCACGTGAAAACATTGGCAGGGGAAAGGGGAGACTGGCAATTGTCCACACTCTACTTTTTTGTATGGACATCTGTCCACTTGGAGGGGCGGCTGGTACAGAATGTCTAGACATAGATTGGCCGATGTTTGACAAATCCGAACAAATAGGGCACCTAACGCCTTTAAAGCACATCAAAAAATAGTGTTAAATATTGTTAGAAACGAAGTTAAATGAAGTTCAATTAAGTTAAATTTAGTGAAATTAAGTTTAATCAATTTAAGTTTTATTAAATTAGTTAATTTTAGTTAAATTAAGAAGAGTTTATAAAAATAAGTTGAATTAAGCCAAAATTTAGTTTAATTCAGATAAATTCAGTTGAAAAAAGTTATTTTTAGTGTAATTTAGTTGAATTTGCCAAAATTTAGTTAAATTAAGTTGTGTTAAGTTAAATTTAGTAAAATTAATAAAATTAAGCAAAATTAAGAAAAATTAAGCAAAATTAAGTAAATTTAAGCAAAATTATGTAAAATTAAGTAAAATTAACTAAAATTAATTAAATTAAGTCAAATTAAGTAAAATTAAGTAAAATTAAGTAAAATTAAGTAAAATTAAGTAAAATTAAGTAAAATTAAGTAAAATTAAGTAAGATTAAGTAAAATTAAGTAAAACTAAGTAAAATCAAGTAAAATTAAGTAAAATTAAGTAAAATTAAGTTGTGATAAGTTAAATTTTGTAAAATTAAAAAAAATTAAGTAAAATTAATAAATTAAATTTAAATTAAGCAAAATTAAGTAAAATTAAGTGAAATTAAGTAAAATTAAGTAAAATTAAGTAAAATTAAGTAAAATTAAGTAAAATTAAGTAAAATTAAGTAAAATTAAGTAAAATTAAGTAAAATTAAGTAAAATTAAGTAAAATTAAGTAAAATTAAGTAAAATTAAGTAAAATTAAGTAAAATTAAGTAAAATTAAGTAAAATTAAGTAAAATTAAGTAAAATTAAGTAAAATTAAGTTAAATTAAGTAAAATTAATTTGTATTTTTGTATTTTTGTATTTTTGTATTTTTGTATTTTTGTATTTTTGTATTTTTGTATTTTTGTATTTTTGTATTTTTGTATTTTTGTATTTTTGTATTTTTGTATTTTTGTATTTTTGTATTTTTGTATTTTTGTATTTTTGTATTTTTGTATTTTTGTATTTTGTATTTTTGTATTTTTGTATTTTTGTATTTTTGTATTTTTGTATTTTTGTATTTTTGTATTTTTGTATTTTTGTATTTTTGTATTTTTGTATTTTTGTATTTTTGTATTTTTGTATTTTTGTATTTTTGTATTTTTGTATTTTTGTATTTTTGTATTTTTGTATTTTTGTATTTTTGTATTTTTGTATTTTTGTATTTTTGTATTTTTGTATTTTTGTATTTTTGTATTTTTGTATTTTTGTATTTTTGTATTTTTGTATTTTTGTATTTTTGTATTTTTGTATTTTTGTATTTTTGTATTTTTGTATTTTTGTATTTTTGTATTTTTGTATTTTTTTATTTTTGTATTTTTGTATTTTTGTATTTTTGTATTTTTGTATTTTTGTATTTTGTATTTTTGTATTTTTGTATTTTTGTATTTTTGTATTTTTGTATTTTTGTATTTTTGTATTTTTGTATTTTTGTATTTTTGTATTTTTGTATTTTTGTATTTTTGTATTTTTGTATTTTTGTATTTTTGTATTTTTGTATTTTTGTATTTTTGTATTTTTGTATTTTTGTATTTTTGTATTTTTGTATTTTTGTATTTTTGTATTTTTGTATTTTTTTATTTTTGTATTTTTGTATTTTTGTATTTTTGTATTTTTGTATTTTTGTATTTTTGTATTTTTGTATTTTTGTATTTTTGTATTTTTGTATTTTTGTATTTTTGTATTTTTGTATTTTTGTATTTTTGTATTTTTGTATTTTTGTATTTTTGTATTTTTGTATTTTTGAATTTTTGTATTTTTGTATTTTTGTATTCTTGTTTTTTTTGTATTACTGTATTTATTTATTTTTTAATTTGTCAATAGAATAACAAAGCCGTACTATAAGGATGATCAACTAGAACATAGTTTAAAAAGCCTGGAAACTATTGAAACATCCAAAAAACTTTGCTGGACTACCAAAAAACGTACCAAGAATAGCGGAAAATCATGCTACACCAGCAAAAAGTCTTTTTGAAAATAAAAAACAACTTTACAGGCAGCAAGGGATTTTTAAAATGATTTCGAAATTTCCAGTTAAAACAGTCGAAAAATTAGCTGGACTTACCGAAAAACGAAGCAAGAACAAAAAAGAAACGAGCTAAATCAGCCAAAAGGCTGGGTGAAGAATGCGTGCTTTGCAGGCAGCAACGGAGGCTTTTGAAAGAAAACTTGTAGAAATAGTGGAAAAATTAGCTATTCCAACCAAAACACCTACCAAGAATAGTGGCAAAGTTAGCTAAACTAGCTAAAAAGATGTGTGAAAATACCTGGCTTCGCAGCCATCAATGGAAAATTTTGAGAATGATTCCAAAAAAACTAGTTGAAACAGCCTAAAAACTTGCTGGGCTAACTATAAAACTTCCTAGAATACCATAAAATCTAGCTAAAATAGCTAACAGACCTTCTCAAAACATACAGCTTTTGAGACTGACAGCATTTTTCCAGCTTGCAAATTAGTAAAATTTACTAAAAATTTAGCTAGATTTATCATTTTTAGGACCTGGATCCAGCTGTCAAATCCAGGAATTTTTTTTAGGATTTCCAGCTAAAAAAAATCGTGGTTGGAAAAACAACCAATTTTTTTAGGGTTTTTAACCGAAAATTAGTAAGATTCACGATAAACCTTCTTTCCGTGCATAGGTTTCTATTTAAAATCAGCAAGTTTAGTTAAATACTTCAAAGGTTATGCTAAAAAAACGATATTGGCGAATGTCCGGAAGATTGTAAAAAGGGTGGTTTTCCTATCATGTTATACATTTTCAGAAAGGTATTAAAAAGACCTTTCCAATGAGCCCAAAACATTGAAGATCAGACAACCCTATCAAAAGTTATTAGCATTTAAGTGTTTTTTGTACACTTTTTGGAGGCCGGATTTCAGATATTGTGATAACAATCCAGACTTTTTTTTTATTAGGTCTTATAAACATATGAAACACAATAGCTTATAGGACCTTTTCACCAAAAACAAAACTCTAGAAATATTGTCTGAATCTTCCGTGCGAACTATCGTTGGATAGGTTTTTTATCAGACCTTGCCGATGAGCAAGAAATATTGAAGGTCTGCGAACACTATCAAAAGAAATGAGTACCTAATAAATTTGATTTGTTAAACATGTTAAGGGGGAATGTTGCTATTTTTACTGAATGTATTAACTATATGAATGTGAGGAAGGCACCAACCACCTAAAGGTGGATTAAGTTACGTTTTTTTTAAAAATAAAATCAACCTGCTGTGGCTGTGAATATTAGTACAAGTAAGTAGTTAGGTCAGGAGATAATATTTCATAAGGGCGTAGCAAAGTACTAGCAAAGTTGCTAGCGATTTGGCCAATCGCTTCACACAGCGATACAATACTTCGTGATTTTTTCGGCCTACGCCGCTCATCGCTTTCGAGAAATTTTTTCTTGAAAAAGTAATCATTCATTTCATACCTCCGTTTTCAAATTTGCGAGAGATTGTCAATCCTTACCTAGATTCCAACCAAAATTCTCAAGAAATGCATTTTCCCATTCACTTAATTTATTACCCAGTAAAACTCCGGATGACCTTTTCACTCCCATTCATTCATCCCAACGATGAAAGCTCGCAAATTTATTCCTTCACCTGGCCCTGTGTGCAAGTGAGGGCATTATCCCATAATTTTAACGTCCACGATAGCCGCTATCTCTCGACCATCGAATCACGATTTCCATCAATCTTCCATTTCCGGGAAGCTCGAAATTCGAACCAGGAAGCTGGTGGGCACTTCTTCACGAGTGAGAGAGTGAGACTTCAATTTTCTCATTCAATAAATATGAATAAATCATTTCCCCGCTTTTACAGCTTCCCCCATTTTTTTACTCCATCGAAAGGATGCTCCGAAACCGGGCGGAATCAATCGGGCTTTTAGTCGCGTTTCACGCGCTGCACCATAAAATTTACGTTGAAGATCTATAAATTGTGTGCAGAGACGAGGTGCATCCTGCTATAGCTTCGACATAAAACGACTTTTTATTAGATTATAGTTTAATACGAAAAGAATCGAGCGATGAGAGCACATTTTTAGCGTCTGCTTCTTAGGTATGACCTCCTCACTAGCCAATACAAAGGATTTCCAGTTTGACCGTCAATCTTGGGGACTCCAAGTTGGGGGTCAAGAAGACGGGTCGCCATTCCGGCGTTGGAGGAGGAAACTTTCGTAGTAACGAGCCATTTTACAACAAATTGAAAGTTAGAATGAAGCGCCAGGGTCCTGCGAGGAAAAAGGTGGGAAGTGGCGTGCATTTGCGAGGAGTTCTATCAGAGTCAAAAAGCTTTTCATAAATTTATGAACAAAACAATCTAAATCAGTAAAAGTATCTCCAAAGATTTAAAGTAAGTTTACAATAACCTTTTTCTTTATTTATTTTATTGTACAAGTTCTACGTCCATGCTGTAAATCCACTACAATACATCCTCAAGCAGAAAGCAAAAGCATGGAACTATACCCAGCACACAAGACTGCCGCTACAACTTGGTAGATTCGCGGACCAGATCAATCTATCTATCCCTTCCAATACACTCCGGAAGAGCTTGCCGACTTGCCGGGAAGTTCATCCGTCCTTGGCTATAAACCTTAGATAGAGCGCCAGGGGGAAGCAAGGAGAACGCGCACCCGACTGTATTACGAGCCAATTTCAACTCCGTTAATCGCTTCTTCCATCTCTTGCCGGGCCGGGAACTTTTCAATCCTGCTCGCCGTGGCAGCTTTCCTCGCGCGGGTGGAAAATTGTGGAAATTGTTTTCAATCTTTATCAAGATGGATTTGATTTGTGTGCTTTTCTTTCTATGAAAAAGCTTTTCTTTGTTTCGAGATTAAGAGAAAAAGTGATAAATTTTCTGGTTTGCAAGTCCATTTATCTTTGAAGCTTAACATATTCACCAGCCAGACCTCCAAGAAGCATTTCTTCATCACTTTGCATTATTTGCAATTATAATTTAATTTTCCTGCGTTTTTCTCCAACTGACAGATTCCCCCCGTCCTGAAGTTATGCAACAACACAATTCCGTCGTCGGCGAACCATAACCAACCAACCAAAGTCACCCCCAGTTCAGAGCGTCGGAAACGATGCCAGCACGATGTCGTCCCTGCGGAAGTCTGCATCGTTCCGGTCCCGAATTCCGGTGCGCCGGAGCAGAGTTTCCGCGCGGCGCTGCGTGAGTCCGCAGCCGTCCACGTCCACGTCCGTGACCAGCACCGGGTCGATCTACCAGGGAGGGGCCGATGGTGGCCACGGTCGCCCGCAGTGGTATGACCGCCGGTACTCGTCCTCGTCCAGCTTTTCCAGCAGTGACGAAAGCAACGACTCCGAGGCGCCACTCAAGGTAAGAAGGACAAAAATACAAAAATACAAAAATACAAAAATACAAAAATACAAAAATACAAAAGGGACCATCCATAAACCACGTGGACACTTTTTTGGGAATCTGTTACCCCCTCCCCCCTCGTGGACAATCATCCATACAAAAAAAAAACTTTTTTGTATGGATCGACAATCGCCATACCCCCCCCCCCCCCTAAAGTGTCCACGTGGTTTATGGAATGGTCCCAAATACAAAAATACAAAAATACAAAAATACAAAAATACAAAAATACAAAAATACAAAAATACAAAAATACAAAAATACAAAAATACAAAAATACAAAAATACAAAAATACAAAAATACAAAAATACAAAAATACAAAAATAAAAAAATACAAAAATACAAAAATACAAAAATACAAAAATACAAAAATACAAAAATACAAAAATACAAAAATACAAAAATACAAAAATACAAAAATACAAAAATACAAAAATAAAAAAATACAAAAATACAAAAATACAAAAATACAAAAATACAAAAATACAAAAATACAAAAATACAAAAATACAAAAATACAAAAATACAAAAATACAAAAATACAAAAATACAAAAATACAAAAATACAAAAATACAAAAATACAAAAATACAAAAATACTAAAATACAAAAATACAAAAATACAAAAATACAAAAATACAAAAATACAAAAATACAAAAATACAAAAATACAAAAATACAAAAATACAAAAATACAAAAATACAAAAATACAAAAATACAAAAATCCAAAAATACAAAAATACAAAAATACAAAAATACAAAAATACAAAAATACAAAAATACAAAAATACAAAAATACAAAAATACAAAAATACAAAAATACAAAAATACAAAAATACAAAAATACAAAAATAAAAAATACAAAAATGAGCAACTCTCTACTAAATCGGCCGATTTCAACCATTTTTATTTTTGTATTTTTTTATTTGGCTCAAACTTTGTGGGGGCCTTCCCTATGACCAAAGAAGCTATTTTGAGTCATTGGTTTACCCATACAATTATCCATACAATTTTGGCTGCTGTCCATACAAAAATGATACGTAAATATTCAAACAGCTGTAACTTTTGAGTGAATTTTCTGATCAATTTGGTGTCTTCGGCAAAGTTGTAGTATTGTTGAGGACTATTGAGAAAAAAATAGGTTCACAGATAAAAAAAATTCAGATATTTTAATCAACATTTTTTTAAAAAAACTCAATTTCTCAAAAGACGTATTTTTTGATTTTCGAGATTTTTTGATATGTTTAGGGGACAAAAAACCCGCAACTTTTTCAAAATATGCAATATTTGATACCCAAAGCGAAATTTGGTTTGCTTTTTCACATTTATAGTGTTTTTTTGGAAATATGAAAATTTTCACACATTAGCTTACTTTTTCGAAAATACTCAAATTTCCAAAATTTGCAATATTTTTTTGATTTGATTTGATGTGATAACCAACAGGGCCGCAAGGTTGACCTATGTAGTGGTTGGCAAGAATTACAGTGGCTCAGACTTAAAGGAAGCATCTTCAAAATAACTGCCGTATGAAGGGCCAAAAGGAGGTGGTTGGACGCGAACAAGCAAAATCACTCACGGTGTCCTCAGGGGAAGAGAATCTCCTTGCGACAGTAACCTCCAATAACTCCGAAAAAGTCTGCCAAAGCTGAAAAACAAGGCTCGCACTCTGTTGGCGCCTAAAAGGTCGCGGCAGACAGCTGGAAACTGACAGAGGTCAAAAGATCTAGTAATTAGACAATCCTTTAGAATTGTATAATTAATAAACTATTTCCCCCTAGTGACGTAGTTCTGGTCTTCCACTATCCACATCCAGTCTCCGCCATTACAGCATACGGTCCACTGCCCTGATGCTCCCTACCCAATCCCCGGCTTTGATTATAACTACTAATAAAAAGAAAAAACCTTGATGAGAAAAGGTCAATGCGGATGAAGAGCAAATCGAGCTCAGTATCTGTTCACAAAGACTGGTAGTAAGTGTGAAAAAAAACCCGATTTAATTCCACCTGGGGTGAGATAGAGCCTTTCTTACTAAAGAATATATCAATGGAAGAATTTCTTTCAATTCATAACATCGACTTTGTTTATTTATAACTTCAGCACAAAAGAAAGTCTTATGGTGAAAGCTAAGTATGATAAATGATATGTTTTCAAAAAAAAAAATGCAATTTTCACCAAAATAATATTTTTAATCGTACATATTCTTAATCAAACAAGCGTTTATGACAAACGCGAGCATAGTAAACTACCCATGCGCCAGTGACAACGCACACCGCGGTTTTGTTTTTCTAGCTTCGGTACGAGCCCTTTTGTGTGTTGGTATTTTGGTTCATCGTACCATCGTACCGAACAAAGCAGGCGCAAAGAAAAACCGAGGTACAAGTGAACCGCGTGTGCCGCACGGTGCAGGGAAGCTAGCCATTCAGCTTCTACGAAAGTGACAGAGTCAGAGATAGCTATTTTTACAACCGCACCACTACACACTCAATCGCGAGTACCTTAGGTAGAAAGCCATTGGCGTCGCCAGCATTGAAAACTTTGAAAACGATATAAACGATGAAAAGCTTAGAAAGCTCCTATTGGAATCCAATGAACCCTGTTAAATAAACTTACGAAATCACGAAAAAATGAAGTCTACTTTTAGGCGATTTTAGGAGCACACGGGAAACAAATTGATTGTAGCCGGATGAATGTCCTATGTCACAAAAGTTTTTGCATAAACATTGGACAGTTATGCAAAAACGGACAGGGCAAAAGAAACCGAAAAGCTACGATATCTTACATATTGAAGGAAACATCGGTAGACAAGCTACTACAAAACGAGTATAAGTCGAGCCACAAAATATATGCGCCAGCATTCTCGCGCCAGTATTCGAAGCTCAACTTGACAACTTGTCGACTTGGCGACGAAGCGTCGAAAATCGATGCAGTGTGATTTTTTGACGATTTTTCCGATGAAAATTCATGCTGAATCGTAATATTTACGAAGATGAAAATGACGTCCAGCCATAAAGTAAAACCTATACCTTTCTTTAGTAAGAAAGGCAAAAAGTAAATCGTTCTAAAAATTGATCGGGATTGCCGATAGATGTCAAATTTGTTTCAGATGCTCACTCATGGTCTGTACTATGAATGTAGAAAGAAATTTCGGATAAAATCAGAAATGAAAAATGTTGGCGAAGGTCACCAGGTGGGCTTTTACCTTTTTTTAGGGATTTTTTTTTTGTTAATCAAACGGCTCTAACTCCAGAACCAAATTATGAATCTGGATGAAAATTTGGGAGGTTGTAGAGCTCGAAAAATGCAATTTTTGAGATAAATAAAAGGTATGAAAATGAAAAAAATTGACCATATTTTCATTTGAAAACTGTGTATTTTGTTGAAAAGTCTGGCCACATCCGAAAACAGATGGATATTTCGAAATTTGCGCGGCAACTCGCCCAGGTTCAGCACACTAGCTTTCATCTGCATTCAGAAGAATCGAAATCGGATATATGGGAGCTGAGAACGACGCGACACAAAATTTTGCAAAATTTTACCACACACGAACATCACTCGACCTCCACGGAATTTATTTTCTCAAAATTCGAGGGTTGGAGATAGACGAGTTCTGTCAAGGTGAATCGATAGAGCGTCGAAAATCGATGCAGTGTGATTTTTCAAGATTTTTCCGATGAAAATTCATGCTGAATCGTAATATTTACGAAGATGGAAATGACGTCCAGCCATAAAAAAAACGAAGTTGACTTTATAGCTGTCGGCCACCATTGCTAGTACCAACCACTAGTGTCTTCCTTTTTATCTACAAGGACTTCGCCGCCCTGGGCTCCTAAGTGTATGAAAGTATGGCACGGAGCGACTGCGCCGAATACCCATATTTACACAAAGAATTTTAGAGCGCCCGCCGCGGGATTCGAACCGGCGACCTCTGGATTGGAGTCCAGTGCGCGGTCCGATTGATCCACACGGGCGGGACAACGTCCAGCCATAAAGTAAAACATATACCTTTCTTTAGTAAGAAAGGCAAAAAGTTTGTATTTTCAAAAGAAACTAATAAATTAAAAAAATATACAAAAATTCAATTCGTTTGATACCCGTATTGCAAATTATGAAAATTTGAGTAATTTTGAAAAATATGGTATTTTGTGAAAATTTTACAAAAATGCTTTGATAAAGTGAAAAAGTAAACAAAATTCCGCTTCGTTTCATACCCATTTGCAAGAAAATTTGAGTATTTTCGAAAAAAACGGTATTTTGTGAACAATTTGGAGTACATATTTATGCTTTCAAACTTCCTAGATTTTCGAAAAATGTATTCTTAGTGAAAGCATTGAAAATTTAACATGATATGGTTGAATTAATCGATTCTAGAAAGATTTAAAAAATTAGTTATCGTCCATAATCGGCGATAAGATTGTCGCCGATAGAATTATCGAAATAACGATAACGATAGATTATCGTTATCGTCCCGACGTCGTCAGACGACAATTTTATCCATTAACAATTTGGAAAAATACAAAAATGCCGTTAGCTATTTTCAAAACTGAACGGAACGTTTGGTGACAAAACATATTTCCGTTCCGGTTGTTCTACACACCGAGTTTAGCCACTCTCAATTTGGTCCTTCTCTAGTTTGAAATTTGATGCCTTCCGGTAATTGAACGATAACAGAGAGTGCAACGAGTTTCGGTTGTAAACGTCAAAACTTTTCCAATGCAAAAGTCCTGGGGAACGGGACTAACAGAGCAGAGCTTTTGCGATAAGAGTGAAAGTGGACAAGAAAAGTTAGTTTGTTGCGCAGGGAATTTGAATAATGGTTGTGTGGTGCAGGGATTTTCGTTAACTTCAATTTAAATCTAGTCAATATTTGTTTAAATAATCTGTTTTAAGGCAATTTGCCTTCAATCCTATTAGCATTTTTGAAATTAATTTTCCTCGAAATTTCCACACATTTTCTTCCAATTTTCGTAGCCACCTGACCGTGAACTTTGCAGTCTGCCTGCCTCACCAGCAATCGGAACGCACGAAGGAAGTCTGGCAAAGAGGCAACAGCCCATTTCACGGTACGCAGCTTCCGAAAATCTCTTTCTCTTCTTGGGGGCTGTTATGCCGGCATCGGGCTCGCTGGTTGATTTATGTGAAGTCAATAATTTACGATGTTGACAGCAACAGCAGCAGCCTCTGCCTCAGCCGAATCGTGACTGTTCCGGGCCAAACCAACCCACGTGGCCCGACACGTGGCTTGTGAAATTTCCCGCTGGTTTTCCCCATGCTGCATCAGGAATTTTTCAGCCTTCGGAAAAGCTGAGCGAGGAAAAAGAAAATACAGGAAAAACAATCACCATAATACGCACATTCAAAGCAATCAGGGCAAATGCGGATCGTCCGCCCTCCTACTCGGCGTTGCTCATGTGAATAAATAAGGCACCCGTGGACCGAGACCCGGACCCGCGCAGTCAGAGCCCCTTGCTTAATTCCGTATTCCGGAATCAATTTATCTCTGCTTAATTGTGTTTGGGACCGCCACTTTCCTGTTTTTTTTCTTCTACTGTTTTCTCCTCCAGAGCTTAACTTATCGAGGGTGGCAACTAAAAACTAAAAAAAAGGAACGATTTTTTGAAAGAGCCCAATAACACTTATTTTCAATTAAATCTAATGTTAAGGCTAATTTGAAATTTTGAAAATGTTTTAATTCGAAGGATCCACAAGTTTCACGATGATTTCATATTTTTAAATTGAAAATCAGACTATACTTGCTAAGTTAATGTCTAAGGCTACCAACTCTTGCTGAGCAAAAATCCGTACACTTTGCCGATATGACACCATGGTATAACAAAAACTGTCAATGAATTATTTAGATAAATTAAATTTAATAAATTTGAGAATTAAAAATATAAAACTATGTCGCTAACAAATTTCAAAAAATGCTATCAGAGTGCTTATGACTTGCACGTTTAAAAGTATTCATAAAATAAACCGTGATTTGAATCAAATCATTATGTTTTTTTTTGTTAAACGTTTAAAAGTTTACGAAATGTCATGTTTGCTTTTGAGCAATTCTCTACGAAATCGGTCTTTTTTTCTTCAATTTTAATTTTTGTATTTTTTAATCCGACTGAAACTTTTTTGGTGCCTTCGGTATGCCCAAAGAAGCCATTTTGCATCATTAGTTTGTCCATATAATTTTCCATACAAATTTGGCAGCTGTCCATACAAAAATGAATGATGAAAATTCAAAAATCTGTATCTTTTGAAGGAATTTTTTGATCGATTTGGTGTCTTCGGCAAAGTTGTAGGTATGGATACGGACTACACTGGAAAAAAATAATACACGGTAAAAAAAAATTGGTGATTTTTTTATTTAACTTTTTATCACTAAAACTTGATTTGCAAAAAAACACTATTTTTAATTTTTTTTATTTTTTGATATGTTTTAGAGGACATAAAATGCCAACTTTTCAGAAATTTCCAGGTTGTGCAAAAAATCATTGACCGAGTTATGAATTTTTTAATCAATACTGATTTTTTCAAAAAATCGAAATTTTGGTCGCAAAAATTTTTCAACTTCATTTTTCGATGTAAAATCGAATTTGCAATCAAAAAGTACTTTAGTGAAATTTTGATAAAGTGCACCGTTTTCAAGTTATAGCCATTTTTATGTAACTTTTTTCAAAATAGTCGCAGTTTTTCATTTTTTTTAAATTAGTGCACATGTTTGCCCACTTTTGAAAAAAATATTTTTGAAAAGCTGAGAAAATTCTCTATATTTTGCTTCTTCGGACTTTGTTGATACGACCTTTAGTTGCTGAGATATTGCAATGCAAAGGTTTAAAAACAGGAAAATTGATGTTTTCTAAGTCTCACCCAAACAGCCCACCATTTTTCAATGTCGATATCTCAGCAACTAATGGTCCGATTTTCAATGTTAATATATGAAACATTTGTGAAATTTTCCGATCTTTTCGAAAACAATATTTTCAAAATTTTCAAATCAAGACTAACATTTTAAAAGGGCGTAATATTGAATGTTTGGCCCTTTTGAAATGTTAGTCTTGATTTGAAAATTTTGAAAATATTGTTTTCGAAAAGATCGGAAAATTTCACAAATGTTTCATATTTTAACATTGAAAATCGGACCATTAGTTGCTGAGATATCGACATTGAAAAATGGTGGGCTGTTTGGGTGAGACTTAGAAAACATCAATTTTCCTGTTTTTAAACCTTTGCATTGCAATATCTCAGCAACTAAAGGTCGTATCAACAAAGTCCGAAGAAGCAAAATATAGAGAATTTTCTCAGCTTTTCAAAAATATTTTTTTCAAAAGTGAGCAAACATGTGCACTAATTTAAAAAAATGAAAAACTGCGACTATTTTTAAAAAAGTCACCTAAAAATGGCTATAACTTGAAAACGGTGCACTTTATCAAAATTTCACTAAAGTACTTTTGATTGCAAATTCGATTTTACATCGAAAAATGAAGTTGAAAAATTTTTGTGACCAAAATTTCGATTTTTTGAAAAAATCAGTATTGATTAAAAAATTCATAACTCGGTCAATGATTTTTTGCACAACCTGGAAATTTCTGAAAAGTTGGCATTTTATGTCCTCTAAAACATATCAAAAAATAAAAAAAAATTAAAAATAGTGTTTTTTTGCAAATCAAGTTTTAGTGATAAAAAGTTAAATAAAAAATCACCAAATTTTTTTTACCGTGTATCATTTTTTTCCAGTGTAGTCCGTATCCATACCTACAACTTTGCCGAAGACACCAAATCGATCAAAAAATTCCTTCAAAAGATACAGATTTTTGAATTTTCATACATCATTTTTGTATGGACAGCTGCCAAATTTGTATGGAAAATTATATGGACAAACTAATGATGCAAAATGGCTTCTTTGGGCATACCGAAGGCACCAAAAAAGTTTCAGTCGGATTAAAAAATACAAAAAAAATCGAATGACCGAAATCCTAGAGAACTGCTCTTTTACGAATAATATCGTTCTTAGTGTTTTCACGAACACTTTTCCAGAGTTTTTTTTTATTGAAAAGGTCCTATACATGTGAAACAGTACAGTTTATAGGATCTTTAAAAAAAACTCTAGATTTGTTAATTCAAATGTTCAAATGTTTTCTCAAGTTTTAGAAGGCCTTTGGAAATGGATAAATATATTTAGTAAGACATTTCTAAAAGCACAATTCTAGAGTTTTTTTAAAAGGTCCTATCAACATATGAAAGACAATAGTTCAAAAACTCTAGAATTATTGATAATCAAGTTTGAATTGAGGAAACCCCGGAAAACTCACAGAAAAATACAAATTTCTAGTTAACAAAAGCTTCGACCAAATCAAAAAAGCAATGCAATGATTAAAAAGTTGTTAAAATTCCGTACAAATCCGTATTATGCGTGGATTGCTTTGCTTTTTTTGCCGTATTATGCGTAAAATTCCCTGCAAAAATTCCGGCCTGTTAAAAATCCGCGAAGAGGTTCGAAAATCCGTATGGTAAGGAAAAAATCCGTACAGTTGGTAGCCTTATTAATGTCTCTTAAAATTTTGACGCTATTTTGGTGATGTTGAGAAAACCTCTCTTTACCTGATTGCTTTTTTTTCAGAGGCCTCAGCAACCATTGGTCCAATCATCAATGTCTTTGAAGCAAATCTGTAGTTTTTTTTTTCTAGAAAACTTGAAAATGGTGCACGATATCGAAATTTATGTAAAGTACTTTTCGATTGGAATTTTGATTTTACATCTAGAAATAAAGTCAAAAAAATGTTCCCAACCTTGGCAATACTGTTAAATGAATGAACACCAACTAGTGTGTCCATCCCGGGTATTCCCAGGGCAAAAATCTCGGGATTTTCCCAAACCGGGAAAGCCCGAATCCCGGGAATTTCAATATTTTGTCCCGGGAATTCCCGAGATTGAAAAAAAATCATATATGGAAATTCAGATTTGTTTCAGGTTGTGGATTTCGGCATAATTTCGGCATTAATTTGACTAATTAGGGGAAAATTGTTAAAATTTTAATTTACAGATCCGCAATGTGCCTAGCGCTTTAAATATTTTTTATTCAATTTAGAATATTTATAAAAAGACTGGGTATTTAATTTACTTGTATTTATAATTAAATTTGAAAAAAATATCATATTTGATTATTTTTCTTCAAACACCAACATCTTGGGCAAATTAGGACAAATGTAACAAATTAAGACAGCTGTTTTTTTTATTGATTTCAGTTAAACAGAAATTATTGCTCTAAAATCTCCTGTGCCTATTCAGACTGTAGTCCCGATTTTCCCCAGATGGTGGTAGTGACTACATGATAATTGGTAAAATATGTTTTATGTACAACATGAAATTCTTAACCTATCCAAAATTTTACACTGACTGGTATCATTTTATTTGTTGATGTTTCTTGTTTTTCATATGAAAAAATAAAAATAAACGAAAAATGTAAATATAAGCAAGCGTCCTGATTGCTCCAAAAAGACTCATTCTCTCGCGACCACAAATCGAAAGCGACAAAAAACTGCTCTGACCGTTTCCTACCGTTTGTTTCTTCCGACCACCGATCGCTACTGAATACTCTCTCTTTGCTCTCTCTCTCTCTCTCTCACTCCAATCGGGTAGTACAGCGAATGGTTCAGAGAGACCGATTGCGTTAAATCGCTCAGACGCTGAGTCGAAAAAGTTTTGCGATCGGCTTTATTTTGCACCAATTATTAAACTGCTTAAAATCTATGTTATCATTTTTTTTGCAATTTTGTTGATAACACAACATCAGACACACATTTAAAAGCAATTTCCATCATGCCAAATACAAATTTACGGCAAACTGTGGTAGAGCAGGCCAAAAGAGCGTCGAGCTGGTATGTTGTTGGATTCTCTCCTCTCTGACACGTATTCGTGTGTGGCTCGGGTCGACGGACGGAGTAGGCAAAGAAATTCACAAAGTATGTGTGTCGCTGGGAGAGGCGATTGAGCAAGTCGCTGGCAGCCTGAGTGTCGTGTTCACGCACGAAAGGTTGCGAGCCGCAGTCGGCAAAGATTCGCTCGGCGATGAGTGAGTGATTTCTGATATTCGAACCGAAAATCTGGACCCTTGAATGTAAGAGACTTGTTTAATTAAAATCACATTGGATGTGGTTAATTTAAAATGTAAAGAACAAAAAAAAAATCTTTAGGCTATCTTAAAACTGCTCCTTGTTTCGATTAAAGTGTAGATTATCACCAATTAATGTTATTCAATGATTTTAAGCTTGTAAATCATGACAAATATAATTAAAAACATAGATTTTATGACTGTTTAAAAAATTTCTCGGGATCCTGGGGTTTCCCGGTAAATTCAAAACCCGAGAAAATTGGACGTCCTAAAACCAAAAGATGGCATTTTGTCATCTTAATCATATCCAAACATGATCGATTGGCGCAGATTTAGTGTCAAATGAATAGTGTAATTTAAAACATTGATAAACTTTTTTTAGATTGTTTTATTTATTTCTGAAAAGTTATAAGCAATACCTTCACATTGCATATGACACCAAATCGATAAGAAAATTCGTTCTCAAAGATACAGATTTTTGAATATTTTAATAGCTTTTTTTTGTATAGACGTTTGAAGAAAATTATATGGAGACCTGTATGGACGAACCAATGATACAAAATGGCTCATTTGGTCATAGAAAAAGTGCAAACAGAGTTTCATCAAAATAAAAAAAATACATGGATTAAATTTTCTAAAAAATTTGCTCATTCTTGAGAGAGAGGCAAAAATAAATAATATTTACAAAAAACTTTAATTTATCACAAAAAAAAACTATTTAAGCAAAAACACACGTCGCTAAAACGAAACCAAAACAAATGATTTATGTCTCCATTTTTTATGTTTTTTAAATTATCCATTCCAATTTTCACTTTGATTTTGAAGGGGTGGCGAAATAAACTTTTAAAAATATTTGCCACGGTCTAAATCCGTTGCAAATATTTTTCAAAGTTTATGTCGCCCCCCCCCCCCCCCCCTTCAAAATTGGTCCGAAAAATCAGGGGGCAAAAAAATATTTTTTTCAAAAAAATATCAAAATTTCAATGGAAATAGAAGTCTAATCAACTGAGAACAATCCAAAATGCCTTTTTCTGCATTGATAATCATATTTAACATGTTTGGACTCATTTAAAAATATTTTGAACTTTTATGAAATTACAGTGTACAGCACCGCAAAAACTTTTTTTTCTAGCAAAAATAAAATTTTCGTCAGTACTTAGAAATTTTGGAAATCGATGATAGCAAAACAACTGGACAGGTGTATGATGCATTTCAAAACACTTTTTTCATTAAAATGTTGACACCGTGGCCTGTAATTTAAATTTTTAACTTTTTTTATTATTTTGCCTCCCTCGACTTTGATCAGAGTCGAGGGACATAAACTTTAAAAAATATTTGCCACGGTCTAACTGGAAAAATAAAAATGGTACACAGTCTTCAATGCTTGTATATGATTCACCTAAAATAGAGCAATGTATCAATAGTGCAGCTTGCTGTTATATGACAATAAGCCAGAAGATTCAAGCTGGCGTTCAAGCTTCGACTTGACGACTGGAAATGCATTTTTGTAAAAGCCTAAAATTTCGGGCGTAAGCTTTCTTTGAATTTAAATTTTGTTTTCTGCAAAATAGTCAAAATATTACTTCCAAAACATAGTTCTACGGATAATTGTGCCCTGATCAACTTGCAACTGAGAATAATGCGATTAATGTTTCTATGCATTATTGTCCCGGTGAATTGCCGGTCCAAAATTGTGAATCCATTAAAACAATGTTTAAACAAAGAAAGACAAAAGTATTTAATTAAAAAACGAAACTAATTGATATCCTTTTTTTGTTTTTAAATATATTTTTAAAAATATTAAATTGAAAAGTAATAGGGGAAATATACCCATTTTAAGCCTAATAAGCGGTCGTGTTTGAATGATGCTGGATAATCTGGAGTGTTCCTTGAAATTTACTAAAACCAAGTACACCAACGAGTAGAGCAACTTTTTGTGAACATTTCTGTTTATTTTCACTTTTATTAAAAGTTATGCTATTCCTTTTACAAGCATTTAAAAAAAATATTTCAAAAATGCATTCTAATCAGTCGAGTGCATTGGGCCACGCCCATTTTTCTATTTTCAGCTTAGTTCTTTTTTTCTTCCAACGCTCTTTTGGGTCTGCTTAGTGCTGCCAAAATTGATGAAATTTTAAGCGAACACTCACGAAAAGTAGCATTTATAGAGAAAATTTCCTGGCATCACTGGCTCACTCCAACAGGCGCTGCTGGTGGTGTTGGTGGCCACCCTTTGTTCTTTATTTGCCTTCGCTTCTCGCTCGGTTTTCTTCAGCCTTCGATTGGAATGGGTCGTCAAAATTCAAACGTCAAAAGACTTGGCGCGTTTGTTTTTTTGATGGCGCTTGCTAATTATTTACATGTTTCGGGATTATTTTTCAAGTGAGTGACTAACTAATGTGCAAAAGAACATGTTGCCGGTAGTTGGAAGTAATTTTATATCTTAAGCGCTTTGAAAACGTTAGCGTTAGTGAAAAGATATTGATGGCGACTTTCGTTAAGCAGTTAACCTCTCATCTTGCGTGTGGATGTGTGTGCCACCAAAATGATGAGAAATGGTCTCGCAAAATAGAAATTATGATCAAAAGTGCATTAAATTTGATCTTTTTGGCCAGTAAGTGGCATACATTTGCGTGCTTACTCGAGGCGGTGCTGTTGCTGGTAAGTTTATAGCCTAAATAGTATTTTTGGAGCTTTAATCGAGCATCAAACTCTCCATATGACGAAGATAGGTGTTTGATTAGAAAGGGTATATTTCCTCTACTCCTCGACACAAGAGCTGAAAAGTTATACTTTTTAGCACTGAAATGAGTGCTGAAAAGTTGAACTTGATCAAAGTTGATTTGCACGTCGAATTGACATTCGACATTTGACTTAAAATCCACCCAAAAGTTAGTTTTCGGAATGGCTTTAAATGTTTTATGCAACTCGTTGCAAAACTTGTTTTTTTTTTCAACACTCGTTCTATTAATCGAACTCGGGGAACCTCGTTGGATAAATGAACTTCTCGTACTGAAAAGTCTTGTTCTGCAACTTGTTGCATAACCTACTATTACAAACCTTGTTCCATAAAAAAAAGTTTAGCACAATTTCAATGTCAAATACTTTTGACCAAGTTACTTTTGTTATATTGCATCGCTTCTGTGCTGTATCGTGAAACATCCTATCTCTTTACAGCAGATTTAAAACAAATGGTAAGTTTGCCTAAAATTAATAAAATTAAAAGATAAAACAGCCAATTAGTGTCCACCCTGAGATGGGCACCAAGCCAACCTACAAAGTCAGTAGCCGAGACCAGAAAACACAGTGCACTAAGTAATTGTGTTTTTTTTTCTTCTTTTTTTCCTTCCAGTAGCAAGTGAATTAAGATGGAATCATTGCACTAACTAATTTAATCAGGTCACTTGGAAAGCGTTCTACTTATCTTTTAAAGGATGATAAATTCAAGCTTGATTTCCTCGAAACATTCACTTTTGCTACACTTTGATCAAACGGGGAAAACCCACAGAACTTCATCGACCTTATTCTCTTTGTCACACCACAAAGCGCGCGGGAAATGCTCGGTGGAAATACCGGGAAAATGTTTCTTTATGATTCATGCATGAAAGTGCTTTCCGGGAACGGGACTGACTTTGAAAGCTTTGAAGGTTCTGAATTGTGAATTCGATTCCGGGGAATAGCCAGCGCGATGACGGCAACGATCATGAATGGGAAAAGGGAATAAATGATATTTCAATTTTCGTTTTCAGTTCTTTTGATCAAAACTTGTCAATTCTGGAAGCTGTGATTTCTATAAAATTGTAGCTCTTTTTTTTCTGAAAAGAGCATCACATTTCCAAACAGTTTGACCCCTAAAGAATCCATCGATTTGAGAAATTGTAGAGTTTCCATAAACAAGACAAGACAAGCATCCCCGTAGAATCCGAAACGCCTGACCAAGCCCTTTTGGCCAAGGCACCCAGCAGAAACTGCACAGACCAAACCTAACCTAGCCCAACCATCCGATAGATGGAGCCTTCGTTTTGCATAACTTGCGGGGTATTGGCCCTTGCAAAACGGTCCCAAGCGGCCGGTGTGTCGGTTGGGCCAGGTCAAAGTTGAGATGTTCTGCTTTTCCGGCACTAGGACTAATTTGCCCTCTGTCTAGTGGAGTGGAATTTACGACTTTGGTACTGCTGCCAAAGGGGTTAATGTGACGGGGAGACGGGTGGAGAGGAAAACTTTGTCCCTCCCGTAGAGTATGCAAATTGTGCAACGGCAGCAGCAGAGCAATGACCCCTTTTCGTTACATTGTTCAAACTAACTTGCTGTGTGTTGAATTGACAGCTGTGGCGCTTAAATAAGATTGATTTAGCGATATTTTGAATCAACCAATAATACCTACATAGGTTTAATTTTAAATCAATAACAAACTAACTATCCTTTGATGAAAATTTTAGCGTTTTCATCAATGGTGATGTGCTTTTGTAAAGATAACATAACAATCATTAAAAAAAAACAATTAAAGGTATAAGTTTCTCTTCGAAATCACATGCTTGACAAACATAATACTTTCAAGAAAAATGTCACACCTTTCCGCCTTGCGTGCAAGCTTCTGCTTTCACTTTGCGATGTATTTCCTGATCTTTAAACTTGATAATTTTTGAAAAGGTTGGAGAATTTTCCTAAAATTTGCTGTAATGTTATTATTTATAGCAATCCCAAATTAAATTTAAGTTTAAAGTTTTTTTCACATTGAAAATCAAAACAATAGCTACTGAGATACCCGCCAACTCACACAGCAGTTGCCCTGACCCCTCTTAGATTTCCGTGAAACTTTGCTAGAGAGGGTAGTTCTGGTCCCTGATCATGAATCTGTGGCCCATTATTCGATTTCCCGTGCCGGTGGGGCGGTGCGACCCCTTACATTTTTCTGGATTTTCACTAAGATTGATTTTTCGGTGATTTGTAGCTCGATACCGTGAAGAGATAGAAAGTTGGTGTCTAAGGGAATTTTGTGTTAAATCTGACGCCCGATTTGATGGCGTACACAAAATTTCGAAAAAAAAGCTTTAAAATTGCTACCATTTCCCGTGACCCAACTGTTAAAAATCGAGAGACATGTTATTTTGTGGAAAATTGTATGTACTTTTCGAATCTGCAATAATCCAGAGAGGTATTTTTTTCATTCAGAACAATTTGTAGAGTTGTAGAGCAAGTATAATTACCCCTTAGAGTTTGTAAGTTTCACAAAAAACGAAGAGGGTTCGGTGCAACTTTTTCCGAATTTTCTACGAAATCGGCAGATTTCGACCATTTTCATTTTTTGTATTTTTTTATTTGGCTCAAACTTTGTGAGGCCCTTCCCCACAACCAAAGAAGCCATTTTGTGTCATTGGTTCACCCATAAAAGTCTCCATACAATTTTGGGTGGTCAAGACCTTCTCCAAATATTTTTTGGTATTTTTTTCTCGAAAGTAAACATTCTACCTAAGAAAAATCCAAATTTTCAATGCTCTGAGTTTGCTCATTACGGAGATATGCAAGCTGCAAGTCAAAAAAAATAAGATAAAAGTTAGCGTTTTTCGTAAAAAAAAAGCTAAATGTTTCAATTTAACTTAGCTCAGCCATTTTATTTTTTTTACTTCGTTGGAAAGGTAATTTTTTGCTCGAAAAACACATTTTAGACAAGTTTTGAGGACGCTGTATTTTCTTTCAGGAGCAAGTTAGTACCATACTCTCTTCGGAAAAGTTGTAAAGCACATTTCAGAGCATCCTTATATGAGTCCGGTTATGATATAGCGTGTAACGTGAATTTTTTAAATATCAAAATAAAAAAAAGATTTTTTTATACAAATTTATATGGAAAATTAAATTGCTTTGCGCAAAGTGAGGACTCAACCAATCGTTCTCAAACTTTGGGGAGTTGTTTAGGACTCCAAAATGAACTGAAAAATTGTTGTGCTGGAAAACCGATTTGGATATTGCACCCTAATGGCCCATAGTGTAACTGTTCATAAAACAATGGTACGTAAATATTCGAAAATGTGTAACTTTTCAAGGAATTTTTTTTTGGTTTAGTGTCTTAGGCAAAGTTGTAGGTAGTGATGAGGACAATTCAGAAAAACACCAAACAAAAATTTATGATTTTTTAATTTACTTTTTTTTAACAAAATTTTTTTTTTCCCAAAATCCGTTTTTTTTATATGTTTTAGGGGACAAAACCCCGCATCTTTTACCCGGGCAGACGGTAATAACAAAATCTATACTATTTCAATAACAAATACTGTTAAAATAACAGAAAGTGTTATGGAATCTTCTTGAAAAATCCATTTTTGCAAAATGGCTTAACCCTCTACTGCCCTAATTTTTTTTTCGAGAGTTTTATTTTTCCCTTGTTCAGGAGGTCATTTTGAGCTACTTTTGTTCTACGAAAAACTTTACTTCTCTTGTTTTATGTTTTCTTCAAGTTTTCTTGTTTTATTTTTAGTATTTTAATTTGCATTTATCTTGTTTAGTTTATGTTTGTTTTTGGTAGTATTTGGCCTATTCTACCACCTAATATTATTACATTTTGCCTATCTAATTTTTTCACGTTTTTACAGTCACTTTTTCAATTTTTTGCATGTTTTTCACATTTTCTGCTATAGAATCGCACCATCATCATTTAAATTGCAAAAAAGTGCGTAGAGGCATAGTCTGAGACACTACAAAAATTACTGCATACGTTTTTTTACTGAAAATATAGGAAATGTTAGTAAAAAACACAGCCAAAGTTGACCCCTAAAAAAATTACATTTTTAAAAACATTTGCAAAGTCACATAAAACAAGTTGGAAAATTGATTTTTGGCGATTTTTTAGATCGAATATAGGTTGTAGAGAGGTTAATAACAGTTTATGTTATCATAACAAAATGTGTTATTGGTCTGATATTGGTTGAAAGCCAAAACAACTTTGGAATAACATTTTTTGTTATGGAAGAATACCTCCAACTGTTATTGGGTTGATCGGATTAGTTGTTATGTGTGTAAAAAAACAAAAAATAATAACAAAGATTTGTTCGAAAAATTAGTAAAAGTGTCTCTAGTTTGTTATTACAATAACAAAAACATTCATAACGTCGAATAACAAATCTTGTTATAAATAACATGAAACATTGTTGGCCTAGTATTTTCAAATATAAAAAAATGTTATTCCCAAGTTATTTCCGTCTTCTAGGGTAAGCTTTTAAGAAGTATGGACCAAAATTTTGCCGACGAGTTTTGATTTTTTTAAAAAGCGATTTTTTGTAAATAAAATAAATCTTGTAATCAAATTTTTTTGATCTAATTTTTTAAGTAAAATCAAATTTGCAATTAAAAAGAACTTAACAATTATTTTTGATTAAGTGCACTGGTTTTACAATATAGCCATTCAAAGTTAAATTTTGTCCGGGAAAAACCGGTTTAATGATTTTTTAAAATAGTGTCCATGATGGTCCATTCCTGAAAATATTTTTTTCGAAAAGTCATTGATCATTGCACCAGAACTTAGATTATGCCCGCACTTTTCTCTCGCGCTTTTGTCAACAAGAATTTTAGAAACTGGGCAACCGCTGGTTGCTGAGATACACAGGATAAAGGAAAAAGAAAAAGGATTGTTTTTTAAGTTTCACCCAACCAACCCTCCATTTTCTGATGTCGATATCTCAGCAACTAATGGTCCGATTTCCAACGTTAAAACATGAAACATTCGTGAAATTTTCCGATCTTTTCTAAAACAATATTTAGATTTTTTATTAAGACTAATATTTCAAAAGGGCGTAATATTGAATGTTTGGTGAATGTTTAGACAATAAAAAAATAATAAAATATTTTCTCGCACCCCCCCCCCCCTCCTCTTCAATTTGCCAAAAAAAGTAACTTTTTGAACAAATTTTCGAAAATTAATTGGAATCAATACATCAATACAAATTTTCTAAATTTCTAAGAATTATCAAGCATGGCCTACTAATTAAACGACATTGCAAGGATATGTCTTAAAGGCCAGCATATGCTTTCTAATCGCAATTTTGTACGCTGAATCCGAATCTGGAATCTTAATTTTCAATTTCAATTCGGTTTTATTGGTGAATAATCAAGATACAATGAGTTATTTTGAAGTGCATAACAGAGTTTTGGAGTTCCTTTCAGCTGTGTGTTGCATCATAATCCATTTTGGAACAATTATTTCTTTAACTAAGGCACTAGCAAGAGTAAGAAAAATTAAAAAAAAAACTTATTGAAATTGCAAAGGAAAGGGGATAGAGGAAGAGAAAGCTTATATCTAGATCACAGGTTATTTATCCTTTGTAGATGTGTTTGATCATCAGTTCCCCAAGGGCCAGGAATTGTTCCGCCTTGTTCCGGCAGCCCCGAAACCGCGTCATCATCTCACCCGCGAGAGCAAAGAACTCAAGCAGGGTTAAGAGATCTTCCCCGGTGACTTCTTGCTGGGCCGTACTGCCGCTACCGGCAGCGACCACGCTGGCGAACGAACGCCCCCAACCAGGAGGGAACGCTGAGTTTTCCGGCTGCGCTCGTACTTCGCTGAGGAGGGTGGGACGCTGCTGCTTTCTTCTTCCTCTTTTCGTGCTCCTCGAGGTAGGCCTTGCGCGCGACGCATCCGCGGTAATTGCCGGTATGGATGCCGTCACAGTTCGCGCACTTTACGCGCGGCTTGGATTGTTCTGCCTTGTCCCCCAAGTCCGCCTTTCGTGGCAGTGCGCACGCCTCCGAGAGGTGTGCTTCACCGCACTTCACACAGCGGGGCCGGAGGTTGCAGTTCCGCGAGCCGTGGCCGAATTTCTGGCAACGGTGGCATTGCGCTACGTCCGTCGGGTTCTTGGTGTAAAAGCGCCAGTTTACCCAAAAACCGTCCAACGTCTTAGTCCGCCGCAGGTCTTGGATCTTGACGGTGCCGCGGTCGAAGTACAACAGGTACAGTGTGTGAGTACCTGTTACCGTTGTCTTTCGCGAGAGCACTTTTATCTCCCGCGGTTTTATTCCGGCGTCCGAAAGGTGCTTCTTCCGGTCGGAAACTGGACGGTCTTGGTAACCCTGCAAGAAGATCTTAACAGGGGGCTTCTCGGGTTTGAATGTGTAGAAGTTGAAGTTGCTACGCTTCAATTCTTCAAACACCAGGTCGAAATCTTGTTTGCTCAGTGTAATCACTTGCACTGACGATTTACCGATTTTCAGACAATATCCGAGGCCTTCCAGCAACTCGTCAACATCGTCCGCCAACGTGTCCAATACAAAAATTGGAGGTGGTCTTCGTACCGTTGGAGAATTGTTCTTTTTTGACGTCGGCACTTTTTTCCGTGCACGACCATCGTCGTCGTCGTCGTCGTCGGTAGTGCTACTACCGTCGGTGTTGTTGTTGTTGTTTTCCCCATCGTCACTTAGCATCTGGAACTCGTTCCTGATGGGGATGTTGGCGGATGTTGATGTGCCACTGGTCGTGGCACCAGAAGTACCGAAACGGGTTCGCACTGGTGATCTCGGAACATATCCGGGATGTAGATACTTTTTATCGATGCCTTCTGCGCTCACGCTCCCCTGCGCGATGGCGGTCGACACGGCGTTGGTTTGTTTACCTTTTTGCACACGGCCGGTAGACGAACTTCGCGGGGTTTCCGAGGCCGCACTCGAACTGCCACGGCCACGACCGGCCTTTGGCATGCTGGAGAAGCAAACTAGCGGGTAATCACAATCAATTACGGCGAAAAAAAATCGAAAAAACGATGGAGCACTGAGCACTTGATTGTTGCTTGCTCTCGTGTGTACACGGAGGATGATCTGGAATCTCTTTTTACGAAAACAGTGAATATTATGAGCTACGTCAGTTTGGAATGTTATTTCCGGTTATCAGCTGCATTTTAAAATTCAAATTCAAAACAACAAACAGGATACCTTAAACTGGGGTGACTTTGATAGCCCAGGGTGATATTGATAGAAATTTGATTTGGCCACTAATTTTGATACATCCAATGTAACAGTCACATTTTTGCATATATGTTCGAAATAAGCTATCACTTAATGCTTACATACTAAAAATTCTCAAAAATGTTTATCAAAGTATCAAAGTCACCCAGGGCTATCAAAGTCACCCCAGTTTACGGTAAATCCAATAAAAACTTGAACTTGAAATTTATACAAAGTTATTTAGCACTTCATTCTTCATGGCTTTTAATTTTCCACAGGATTGTTCCATCCATTTACATGTTTCTGACATATTTGAAATTAATAACGCTTGTTTATCATAGTAATTTCCGATTTCCCACATTTCTTCTGCTCCATTTGCTCCCGAATAATTATTCGATCGACCTACTTTTGATCGATTATTGCATTCCATGATTAATGACCACTTCGTTCACAATTCCGCTTTGTCACCACGAACGAGCGCGTGTACTTTTTAACCTCTGGTGCGTTTTTTAAAATTAATCTCCAATTTAAATGGCGCACATGGCACAAGGATAAGCGAAAGTGCACGCGCGTTAATTATAATTCGTTCTTATAATATTGAAAATAATTAAGCCGAAGCATTCCAAAGCTGGCAGCACTGCTTGGCTTTGTCTCACCCCCACCGAGTTGAATTAATTAACTTTTGTCCTTTTTCCTTGTGTGTCACAGCTGCTGCTCAAGCACCCGGCGGATGGTCAACGGGATGGTCAACGGGATGGACGAACCCGGCAGCAGAACCAACACCATCGGGATCCGCTCCTGGCGGCCAGTTTGAGCGTTTCCACGGATGCCATCAGTCTGGACGGGCTGCTGGATTGCGTGAGCAGTGGGAGCTTTTCCAGCCCGCCGTCCCCGTCGCGGGGCAAAGCTGGCAACACTGCCGGAGGGGGTGAGTATGGAGATTTTTTTTCCATTGATTTTTGTCGCTAGGGGACCGGATTGGTGGTGATTCTGGAAAAAAAATTGGTAGATTAATTCTTTGACGCGAACAATGGCAATTAGTTGGTTAACCTGAAGAGACACGAACGGATGAGCTTATCCGATGAACGATGAACACGAATTAAAAATCAAGTAGGGGAAATATACCCATTTTAAGCCTAATAAGCGGTCGTGTTTGAATGATGCTGGATAATCTGGAGTGTTCCTTGAAATTCACTAAAACCAAGTACACCAACGAGTAGAGCAACTTTTTGTGAACATTTCTGTTTATTTTCACTTTTATTAAAAGTTATGCTATTCCTTTTACAAGCATTTAAAAAAAATATTTCAAAAATGCATTCTAATCAGTCGAGTGCATTGGGCCACGCCCATTTTTCTATTTTCAGCTTAGTTCTTTTTTTCTTCCAGCGCTCTTTTGGGTCTGCTTAGTGCTGCCAAAATTGATGAAATTTTAAGCGAACACTCACGAAAAGTAGCATTTATAGAGAAAGTTTCCTGGCAACACCACAAGCGCTGCTGGTGGTGTTGGTGGCCACCCTTTGTTCTTTATTTGCCTTCGCTTCTCGCTCGGTTTTCTTCAGCCTTCGATTGGAATGGGTGGTCAAAATTGAAACGTCAAAAGACTTAGCGCGTTTGTTTTTTTGATGGCGCTTGCTAATTATTTACATGTTTCGGGATTATTTTTCAAGTGAGTGACTAACTAATGGGCAAAAGTAAATATTGCCGGTAGTTGGAAGCAATTTCATATTTTAAGCGCTTTGAAATCGTTAGCGCAAGAGAAAGGATATTGATGGCGACTTTCGTTAAGCAGTTAACCTCTCATCTTGCGTGTGGATGTGTGTGCCACCAAAATGATGAGAAATGGTCTCGCAAAATAGAAATTATGATCAAAAGTGCATTAAATTTGATCTTTTTGGCCAGTAAGTGGCATACATTTGCGTGCTTACTCGAGGCGGTGCTGTTGCTGGTAAGTTTATAGCCTAAATAGTATTTTTGGAGCTTTGATCGAGCATCAAACTCTCCATATGACGAAGATAGGTGTTTGATTAGAAAGGGTATATTTCCCCTAAATCCTTCAGCTAGAATCCTTTGAATTCATCATATTTTTTTAATTAATGTCTAAGTTTAAAAAAGTGCTCGAAAACAAACAGGAAAATTGATGTTTTCAAAGTCTCATCTGAACAGCCTCCCATTTTTTAATGGCAATATTTCAGCAAGTATGGTCAAATTATCATGGTTAAAAACTTAAACATTTGAGAAATTTTCTAATTTTTTCGAGATTTTTTTTAAATGTGAAATCAAGACGAAAATTTCAAAAGGGCGTAATATTGAATGTCTGGCCCTTTCAAAATTTTGGTCTTAATCCTATAATTTTCAAATATAGTTTTCGAAAAGATTTCAAATGTTTTGTGTTGTTCACTCACTGACACAATTAAAAAAAATATATTTGCATATTTTTTGTAAAAATTTAACTTCAAGTGGCCATATCTCGAAAACGGTGTAAGTTATCAACATTTTTGAAGGGGTAATCCATCACAAGGATCCTCATGAAAGCCTTGCAACCACACAGTACGAAAGCTTTGGCTAACGCTTAATTATATACTATAGACACTATACATTTGAGTGCTGCCACCTATGGCAAATTTAATGAACCATTTGAAAGCACTGCACTGCCCATGATCGCATAAATGTCCCATATGCAAAAACAGCAATCTGAGAAAAACGCATTTGAAGTTTGTCCCACACATATAGCTACGTGTTAAGTTTTCACGAAAAAACTGGATTTCCTCCCGATTTCTCGAACAAAGTACTGGATGTTATAGGCTCTTTAGAAAGAGCACACGATTTTGAACCAAACTGCATCAATAACTCAAAAGTGATGAAAATGCATATGGGACATTTATGCGATCATGGGCAGTGCAGCGCTTGTGTGTTCTGACAGCTATCCGCCGAAGCTTAAATAATATTTCAAATGTTTCAATGCTTATAAATAAAATAGAGCTAAATTTGTCCACTTTGGCCAGAATTTAGAAAAGAGTTTATAAATTTTAGCAGAAGAGCAATTCTCTGAGACTTCAGTACAGTCATCCCTCTTATTCGGAACAGTTTACAGATCGGCCAACGTTCAAAAAAGCATAGTAAATCGATAATTGAACATAATGATTTGCTTTAACCTTCATGTGAATGCCTTTCAAGTGATCTTTTGATTGATGTATTGACTGTAAATGTTTACGTTTTATATCAAGTTTTTAAGAAAAACATTGACCCTTGAAATCCACAAATTCGGAACGCTTTTCTTACGGATGTAAACAAACTTTGGTTCACTCCAGGAGTCAACATTTTGTACAAAATAATGACTTCACACACTGAAACCAATGTAACTCAAGCTTAGTAATGTTTTATGAATGGTCTGATAACTTTTTTTGTGAAAATATCAGTTAAATTCAGGTGTTCCACAATTGTGGGAGGTACAATAACATTCCACAAATATGGAACAACCAATTTGGAGGCAGTATTTTGCTGCTTCGAATAAAATAGTCTTGAAATGTAGTTAATTTCATGAAAATTACTACTTTTACTAGTGAAATAGCAAGAGAATGTAAAAATAAAGGTCCTAAAAATAGTAGGGTCACCAGAAAAGATGCATTTTGTATGCTATTGACAAATTATCACAAAAGTGTTCCGAATTTGTGGGTGTTCCGAATATGTGGGATGACTGTAATTCGTTTTATTTTGCATTTTTATCCGGCTGAAACTTTTTTGGTGCCTTCGGTATGCCAACAGAAGCCATTTTGCATCATTAGTTTGTCCATATAATTTTCCATACAAATTTGGCAGCTGCCCATACAAATAATGGTATTTGGAAATCCCAAAATCTAAATCTTTTGAAGGAATTTTTTGATTGATTTGGTGTCTTCGGCAAAGTTGTAGGTATGGATAAGGACTACACTGAAAAAAAATAAACACGGTAAAAAAAAGTTATGGTGATTTCTAATTTAACTTTTTGTCACTTAGACTTGATGTGCAAAAAAAGGATTTGCGATGCCTTTTCGTTGGGTCGCAAAATTTTTCGCGTCCGTCGCAGTGTGTTTTTCGTTTTTTTTTCGCGTGCGTGTGTGCGTGTGAAGGTGCGGCTGGCTTTGACTGTCCCGATGACAGTTAGCCAGTTCGATTTGCGATGCCTTTTCGTTGGGTCGCAAAATTTTTCGCGTCCGTCGCAGTGTGTTTTTCGTTTTTTTTTTCGCGTGCGTGTGTGCGTGTGAAGGTGCGGCTGGCTTTGACTGTCCCGATGACAGTCAGTTCGATTTGCGATGCCTTTTCGTCGGGTCGGTAAATTTTTCGCGTCCGTTGTCGATGTGCAACAACAACAAAACCCTATCATACCATTTCATCTCGATACATCGTAACTCGTCGTTCGCAAAGTTAATCAGTACCTCACTAAACATCAATCATTCAAAACTCGTGAAATCATCTCAAGTTAAAAATTACACTGTTTAACCCTTCAGTTTTAATTACAAATGATTTTGGTTCTATCTTTCCACAGCCGGCTGTCTAAGACTAGACCATTTCATTTAAAATTTAACAACAGATAAACGGGAAATGTCTCATCCGCAGCCTCCGATTGCTTGCCTTGAGAATAATACAAAATACCGTTCAACAAACACTATGATTTTATGATTTTGGGTCGCATCATCATCTTCTATGATGAATCCTGACCAAACACCCTATCCTACTAACAAGTTTTCAGGTTCCTGGCGCTCGTGGGGTGTAAGCACAGAGTAAATCAGCTGCCCTAGTAGCAACCTGCGCTAACTAACATTCCCGTCCCTTAAAATCGAGGTCTACAAACTGACATGGCGGGCGCCGTTGGTGGCCAATGACTGTTACCTATTCGCAACTGATCTAGCTTTAGCAATCATGGTGTTTTATCTTTTCAGCGCATTCATACATGCTGTTGATAAGGGAAACACCACTAGATCGTCGAAGCCTATAATCAGTAGTGCTGAAAGGATATTACGGTTCTGTTCAGCAACGGAGGGGCAACCATGGGTGATCTCTCATGCTCATGCTCTCATGCTCATGCTGCTTAGACTTGATGTGCAAAAAAACACTATTTTTTATTTTTTTTATTCCTGATATGTTTTAGGGGACATCAAATGCCAACTTTTCAGAAATTTTCAGAAAGGGCAAAAAATCTTTGACCGAGTTAAGAATTTTTGAATTAATACAGATTTAAAAAAAAATCGAAACATTGGTCGCCAAAAAATTTCAACTTCATTTATTGATGTAAAATCGACTTTGCAATCAAAAAGTACTGTAGTGAAATTGCGATAAAGTGCACCGTTTTAAAGTTATAGCCATTTTTATGTAACTTTTTTAAAAATAGTCGCAGTTATTCATTTTTTTAAATTATTGCCCATGTTTGCCCACTTTTGAAAAAAAAAAAATGAAAAGCTGAGAAAATTCTCTATATTTTTCCCTTCTGAACTTTGTTGCTACGACCTTTAGTTGCTGAAATATTGCCATGCAAAGATTTAAAAACAGGAAAATTGATGTTTTCTAAGTCTCACCCAAACAACCCATTATTTTCTAACGTCGATATCTCAGCAACTAATGGTCCGATTTTCAATGTTAAAATATAAAACATTCGTAATTTTCTTATCTTTTCAAAACAACATCTCAATTTTTTTAAATCAAGGATAACATTTCAAAAGGGCGTTATAGTTAATGTTTTGCTCTTTATTAATTAAAGTACTTTTTGATTGCAAATTCGATTTTATATCGAAAAATTTTTGCCACCAATATTTAGATTTTTGAATAAAATAGTATTCATTCAAAAATTCTTAACTCAGTCAAACATTTTTTGCCCGTTATGGAAATTTCTGAAAAGTTGGCATTTGATGTCCCCTAAAACATATCAGAAAAAAAAATAAAAATAGTATTTTTTGCATATCAAGTTTTAGTAGAAAGCTGCCAAAATTTTATGGAGACTTTCGGCCGATTTAGTAGATAGTTGCTCAGAGGTTAGATTAATTACGTTGAAATTCTGCCAAGACATGGCCATTTACGTAAAAAAAAGAGATTCGGATCCGGTCCCTGTAATTAGATTGTTAATTTACAAACAAAATCTCAAAGCATTATGGACAAAACAAAATTCAATTCTTATTTTCCAAAGGGTTTATGCTATTTGAGGATACAAATCGACGCTGTCGTGCTATCTTGTCGTACGTCGCTTTTTGACGTTCCGAGAAAAACGCGTTTTAATGTTTGACCTTGAATAAACAAAAACGAGAGCACGCAATGTAAACAATAACAAACACGTTTTGTTTGGTTGACCATTCTGTGCTTTGCCCCGAAGTTTGGTTGAATTTGGTTGTCGGAGTCCCGAAATATAATTGAAAATGTTTACGGTAGTCGGGTTGTACGTGTGTCAAACGCGTTCTGACCTGAAATCCCTTTGGCCAGTTGTCGCACTTACATCAATTTTCAGGCTGTGTCAAGATAGCACGACAAGATTGAAACTTCTTTCATATGAAAAGTGACAAAAATGCACGGAGTTTTTTTCGGTTTTTATTGAATATCTCAGGATTGAAAACGAATTTTGGGGATTTGTGAAGGTCAAAAGGTGAGGCATTGTGAGCTGCACAAAATGGCGTTCTTAACTTAATTTGGCCCAAAATGCACGTACGACAAGTTAGCACGACGGCGACTACATAACTATTCTTTAGTCATATTGGCTTCAGACGATGGAGCCATCCGGATTTGTAATACTTCTTGAAGCATCAAAATAGGTTTTTTTTTTTTTTAAATGGTCGCTAGTATCGTTTCACTTCAACAGAATAAATTGATTATAATTTTTGAAGCTCACCCTCTTAAATCTCCTTTTCAGCCTTCAACATCTACCAAAACCAGGATCAAACCCTCGTCGTCGACGACGGCGACCCCACCTGCCCCAACAACCCGCTCGGTTCCAGCTTCGAATCGCTGGACCGGCTAAATTACGCACTCGAAACGCTCAAAATCACCGACACTTTCCACGCCGAACGGCAAGCCGTTAATCAGCATTATGAAAATCTCATTAACGAAGCCAACGGCGACGCCCCAGATGGTGGCCTCAAAAGTGATCCTGCGCTGGAATCGGCGCTGGAGCCCCTCGCAGAGGACGCCGATTCCCGCAAGCAGCGCAAACTGAGCGATTGGTACTACATCAAGACCAGCCCCAAGAACCAGCCGCCAAGTCCGTGTGCCCAGAGGCGGACGATTGCCCCAAGTGGCAATCCGCCGACGCCGGCCGCACGCCGTGGCCAAGTGCCGTCGACAAAAGTTTTAATTGCCAGTAAATATTCGACGCCGCCCGAGCAGCAGCACTTGGCAAACAGCGATAAATTTCCCCCCTCGACAGGGATGGGTAGGGATGATGGTGGCGTGGAACCGGTCACGCAGGACAAGCGATTTAACATTGTAAAACATGGCGGGTCAACGGTGACGACAGTGGTGGCGGTCGATAACGGATCTGTACCCGGGCAACAGCGGCAGCAGCAGCCGTGTTCCGCAGTGGAGCGATTGCAAGGTAAATCAATTTTTCGGTGGGCCTGTAATTTAACGATATTTAACATGAATCCATCCCATATTTATATTTTTTTTTTTATTTATTACATAAAGGCACTTTAACAGAGGCCAATGCAAATTTTATTTCACGTCTTTGTTCCTTCAAATGTACCCAAAAAATCAAGGAACTAAAAACTTATTATTGAAATATAAATGCAAAAAGAAAAAAAAATGTACGATTGATTGAATTGAATTGATTGTTAACAGGTCTGGGAAATATAACCGAAAATTCACTATTCCAAAGAAAATATGCTGAATATTTAACTACACCTGAAAAAACAAGTCAACTTTACTCTTAATCTTTCTGCTTTGTTAATTTGTAGAACATTGTTAGCCAAGGATGTTAACGATAAAATTATCGAGATTCGATAACGATATCGTCGTATATTTGTAAAATTCACTTATCCAACCAAATCATGTTAAATTTTCAAAGCTTTCACTAAGAATATATTTTTCAATAATATAGGAAGCTTCAATTAATAAACATACTTAAAAAAAATACCGTATTTTTTTGAAAGTATCCAAATTGTCTTATTTTGTGTATGTACATATATGGATAACGATGCGAAATTTTTTAAGCATTTAAGCAAGGCCTTAGACAAATTTAATTTCGGCTTATTGAATCATAACATTGCGTATTTTAATTACGAAAATTTTGGTACCCTGACATGTTTAGTCATCGCTGAAATTTTTAAGTTATCGCAGTTTTAGTGAAAAAAGTGGATTTTTTGCCGATTTCGTCATTTTCCTGTTTTTGCGCGTGGCGCGTCGATAAACTTAGTTTTTATTTTCAAAATATCATATCTCGGAAACGTACGGTTCGACATCGCCAATTTTTTTGATACGATATGTGAAATTTTCCGAGGAATCCGATAAAAATATTTTCAGACATAGGCTCTTTGGTCCAGACACGGTCAAAACGCCATTTAAGTTTTCATACGACTTTTTGAAATGTTTAGCTAGATTTTTGAAACTTCTTACTATTTTTCTCAAATAGCCAAACTAATCACCTTTCTTTTGCGTCTAAGACAGCTAAAATCGGATGAAATGACGGAGATATGATTTTTTTGAAAAAAGTGGTTTTTGCGAAAAATGACGAAAATTGCCATTTTTCGAACCAACCTAGGTCACCCTAATGGCCAAAAAAAAAAAAAATCGGGTCTAATTATTTTGGCCAAGGAACCCCCAGAAAAAATTTGAGCCCGATCGGAGAATTTTTTTTCGGTTTAGGCTCTTTTCAAATGGATTTGCTGTATATGAGAGATTTTTCTGGTAAGATAATTTTCACAGAATACCGTAATTTACCGTATATATACTCAAATCTAATTGAAAAAAAAAATATGGTGCTTTAAAAATATGATAGTTTGTGAAAATTTAAGTTGAAAAGAAACCTATAATCAAGTGAAAATACATGCAAAATTTCACTTCGTTTGTAAATTATAAACTTTTTAGTGATTTAAAAATAATAAGGTTATTCGTAGAAATTTTAGTTTTTTACATAAGGCTGGTACAAATTTTATTTAAAGTTTTTGTCTCCCCCCCACCCCCCTCTTTAAAATTGGCCCGGAAATCAGGGGGCAAACAAAATATTTTTTCAAAACACTTCAAAATTTCAATGGAAATTTAAGTTCAATCAGCTGAAATCAATTTTTAATGCATTCCCTTGCGTTTAGAATCATTTTTAGCATGTTTGTTTTGATTTAAAAATCTTTTGAATTTTTGAAAATTGTCGATGTTTATTATCGCAGAATTTGTTTTCGCAATTTTTTTCGTTTTCGTCAAATCTTACATTTTTTGAAGTTTCTCCTGTCTCGTCAGAGGCGCTGGAGCAGAAATCCCACGTTAGAGGAAGGCCATGCCCCGGGGGGCGTAGTGCCAATAGTTTCGTTTCGTACATTTTTTGAAAAAAAAAATGCATTTTAAAACACTTTTTTCATGTAAATGTTGAAACTATGGCTTGTTATTTCAAATTTTTTTCATATTTAATAAAAAAAATCAGTATTTTAGATCAACCATTTGCAAATTATGGAAATCTGAGTATTTTCGAAAAAATACGGTATTTTGTGAAATTTTTAGTATTTCACAAAAAAAAAATAATAAAGTGAAAATGCATATCAAATTTCGTTTCGTTTGATATTGAAAATTTTTAAATTCAGGTATTTAAAAATACACGGTATTTTGTTAAAATTTGAGTATTTTTGACAAAAAATAATCTAATAAAGTGAAAATGTGTGAAAATTTTAGTATCTTACAAAAAAAACTCTAATGAAATTGAAAAAGCATGCAAAATGACCGAGCCACGTAGCCTAGTGGTAACGCTTCCGCCTCGTAAGCGGTAGATCGGGGTTCAAATCCCGGCTCGGACCAACACAACTGGTGGTCTTTTCCCTTCTGGATTCGATTGCTTAGTAAAGGGAAGGTAGTGTATCGTCACAAACTGGACCTTATCACGACACCTTATGGAGAGGCGACCTATGGAATGTTAACATTAACCTTAACATGTTAACATTAGTTGAGTGAAAAACTGCCACTGAATCCGCTTTGTAAATGCCGGCCCCGATACTCTTCACGGGTGTTCCCCTCAGGAACTGGGAAAGATTTACTTTTTTTTTATGCAAAATTTCACTTCGTTTAATATTGCATATTATGAAATTTTTAGTAAATTTTAAATGAGCCCATTTGTAATTACAAAGATTATTAATTTATGAACAAATACTCAAAGCATTATGGACAAATCAAATTTCACACAGCTCAGTTTGAAAAAAAAGAAGTCGTTGCAAAAAGTTTATGTTGCCTAGAGCAACATTTAAAAAAATCCAATCTTCAAATTTTCTAGTTTTCAATACATTTTTCTGTATTTTCAATTTGTTTTAGAACTTACAAACATTATGAATTATTATGAAATTATATCAGATTTTTGGAAATGTAGAGTTTTTTTTTTCAAAAGCAAAACATGAACATTTTGTTTGTTAATCCAGAAATGTACTCTGTGTTCCTTGCAAGAAAAAATATATGTAAATATATGTTTGGTTTTAAAAATGAGTGTCCACGTCAATTTTTTTTTTTCGGAATTCTGAGAAAATTCTCTGCAATTTTCTGTTCTGGTTTTTTATAATTGGATAATAAGTTGTTCAGAATAGCTTTGCAAAGAATTGAATTAGAATTTTTATAAATGTGTTCCAATTTGTCTCATTTTTTCATCGGAAGATATGTACGGTATCTCGACAATATTTTGCTTTTTTCGCAATTTAACATGAATCTCATTTTATCACTGCAGCACCACCAATAACCACCAGCCCAAGCTTCGAGCACATCACACCGGAGATTATCGGCCCAGGCCATCAGCAACAGCAGCACCGGAATCGATTTTCCCCGTACTGCCAGCGCAAACAAGTGCCACAATTGCCACAAAGGCCGACGCCGCCAGCGAGCGGAAAATCAACGCAGAATATTTATGAAAATGTCCCACCGGCGGCCATCGACGGCAGCTTCGGTGGTGATCGGTTTCCGCAGCCGTACGACGTCATCAACCCGGACCCGGAACGGTACCGCTGCAAGCGGGCGGTCAAACGGCCACTGCCCAGGGTGCCACCGCAGCAGCAGGCCATCGAGTACGGCGAAGAGGATGACGATGATGGCCACCGGAAGAGCTCGCTGACCAGGGTAAGTGTGGATTTTAATTTCACAGCAAAGTTTGAAATTTGTAAATTTCGAATAAGCAATATATTTTTAAGTGAAATGTTCAGTTTTGAAACATTTGTGATGACAAAAAAAAATCTGAAAAAAGTCAACAACATTTTAAAAATCTAAACTCTCATGTGTTGCCCGAATGTCGTCGAATTTTTGACGATAGAAAGGTCAATTTGTTTGGAACGGTACAAACGTGCTAAATCGGTAAAGCTGAAGCTCTGCATTGCAGCAGAGCCGTCAGTAACAGTAACGGTGGATTTGTGTGGCAATTTGCATAATATTCTATGCTTCCCGTGATACTTTCAAAGGTTCGATCATGCGATTTATTTGCCGACGCGTAGAGGGAAAAGTTGAGTTTAAAAATGTATTGAATTTAAAACAGAGATCGATACACTAGAAATCAAGTAAATCTTTTAGGATGAAAACCATTGGCCCCTAACCACAAATCCGATGTCCATTTTTAAATATCTAGGTATAACCTCTTTCATTTTCAGTCTGAAATTAATGGTGGAGATTTGGTAATTTGTTGTCAAAATGTCAAAATTTACATACACAAAACAAGAAAAAAAATATTGTGAACCAGAAAATTACAAGAATAGTTTTAAACCCTCTACCACTTTTCGTTACTCTACATGGTGTGACATGCCATTAGTAAGGGATATTTAATGTACTTTTCAAATCTGCAATTAACCAGAAGGGTTGTTTCTTTCATCTGGAAAAAAAATAATTTCTGATTTAAAATTACACTTTTTAATAAATGATTGGGGTTAGAAATTTTTTATGGCAAAAAATTCGATATAAATCACCTTTCATTTGCGTCCAAGACAGCTAAAATCGGTTGAAATGGCGCGAAGTTATAATTTTTTGAAAAATGTGGTTTTTACGAAAATCGACGTAGATTGTCATTTTTTGGATGACGTAGGTCACCCTAAGGGCTGAACAAAAAAAATACGGGTCTAATTATTTTGGCCACAGAACCCCAAGAATAATGTAGAGCCCGACCGGACAGCATTTTTTTTCAAATCATGCTGTTTTCGGGGCTTCCTCCTAAATTCTGCTCGCTAACTGGGCTGAACGAAATGCCGAGGGGATCACCAATGCATAATATCTACTTAATAAAACATAAAAATAAAAGGTACTCAAATTTGTGTCCAAATTTAACTTTATAAGTTTCTTTTGATAGTGACTTGACATTTCATTTTTTTTTATTTATTACACCTGATTTTTGCATTCATCGACCCCTTTGTGATTTTGGTTTGTTTTTATTTTTTGACATAATCGTTATTTATTTGCCGTCTTTTCAGACTTGATTTTATCTTACTAACTAAGTAACAATATTTTAATTCTAAACACAGACTTACTGCACAAATTAAAGTCAAAATGTTCTAAAATACTCGGATGATTAAACTTCCTACAACAGGCGTCAAGAGGGTTGTGATGTCCATAGTTGGTCGTGTGTCTCGGTATAGAAAGTAGCTGGTAGTTACGAAGCTCTCTCGACGGCACCCGGATGTGTACCTCTTCCAGCAGCTCACTACAGTCGATATTGTTCCGCAAAACGTCAAATACAAACAGTCGTTGAAGAAGATTCCTCCTGTGTTGAAGTGTTGGCAAGCCGACCAGCGCGCACAGATCCGAGTAGGGTGCCAAAGTGCCAGGGTCGTTCCAGGGCAGCACTCGAGCGATCTTCTGCTGGTGGACGGCGTAATACGGTGCCCACACCGGTACGGCGTACTCCAACACACTGCGGACCAGCGAAAGGTACAGGGTTTTCAAGACTCTAAGGTCAGTGAAGCCAGCTGCATTTCGTCGGAGAAAACCAAGCATAGCGTAGGATTTGGCCACGGAGATGGAGACGTGCTTGTTGAATTCCATCTTGCAGTCAATCGTGACGCCTAAGTCCACGATGGATTGAACTCGTTCAAGTGCTGATTGATCCATGTTGTACTCAGCTAGGATTGGCCTCCGGATCCTGTAGAACGAGATCAGTTTGCACTTTTTCTCGTTCACTTCCATTCCATTTTGAGCGCACCATCGAAGCAGCGTGTTGATGTCGTTCTGAAGCGCACGAACGTCACCGTCATCGCTAATTTGTCGGAAGATTTTGAGGTCGTCGGCGTAGAGTAGCTTACTCGACTGAAGACGGGAGCACAAATCGTTGATGAACAGCACGAAGATCAGCGGCCCGAGATGACTTCCTTGGGAAACTTTCTCTACAAATGCTACTTTTCGTGAGTGTTCGCTTAAAATTTCTATAATTTTGGCAGCACTAAGCAGACCCAAAAGAACGCTGGAAGAAAAAAGAACTAAGCTGAAAATTGGGAAATGCGCGTGGCCCAATGCACTCGACTGATTTGAATGCATTTGGGAAATATTTTATTTAAATGCTTGTAAAAGGAATAGCATAACTTTTAATGAAAGTGAAAATAAACAGAAATGTTCACAAAAAGTTGCTCTACTCGTTGGTGTTCTTGGTTTTAGTAAATTTCAAGGAAAACTTCAGATTATCCGGCATCATTCAAACATGACCGCTTATTAGGCTTAAAATGGATATATTTCCCCTATTTCAGTGTGTTACCTGTGGAGGGCCATAGCATAGCATAGCATAGCATAGCATAGCATAACGGGTCTGCACCACGCTGTAGGGGGTGCCACAATGGTCAATTCAATATTCTTAGACAATTTGATTGCTGCCCGGTACAACCAAGAATATCTAAGAACGTAAATTTCCACACTGTGCTCCAAGGCTACGCCCATACAGTCCCGTGGGGATTTGGGACGGGATGTTTTTGTTGTTCACTAGTGGCAAAAGTGCAGGGAACCCATGCGACTTTTAAAAGTGAACGGAATATTTTTGGGAGGTTCGGAATGGGGGTTAGAGGAATTTCATCGGGCCGATGAAAATTGTTGAATGCATATTGTATTAAATGATTTGAATGTTTGTAAGTGTAAATGTGAGTCTGTTGTGTATTATCTAATAAGCATATAGTTTTGTAATAATGATAAATAGTAAATATAATGAATATAGTAAATAAAATAAATATAATAAATATAATAAATACAATCAAGATGATTCCAGGAAGCTGTAAAAAACAGTTATTTAAAATATAAATGCTCCAGATGGTTCCCATGCTGTTTTAGAAATTTTCGTTAATTAAAGCAATTTAATCATATATGATATGAGGAGATGGTATATTACAGGAAAGGAGACAAATTTACATGTAGACATTTAATTTAAAATAATTCCAGGAAGCTGTAAAAAATGAAAATAATTTTAAAACTAATACTCCAGATGGAAACACAAATAAAACAACAAAGACACAAGAATCCTAACACGATCACGAAAACAGCACAAAAAGAACGCCACAAAAATCCATCTTCCCGGCGCTGCTGCTCACACGACACTGACGCGCAATAATATTCATTAGCACAATGACCCCCCTCACCGCATGCATGATATGAACACGATCACGAATACAGCACAAAAAGAACGCCACAAAAATCCATCTTCCCGGCGCTGCTGCTAACACGATAATGACGCGCAATAATATTCATTAGCACAATGACCCCCCTCACCGCATGCATGATATGAACACGATCACGAATACAGCACAAAAAGAACGCCACAAAAATCCATCTTCCCGGCGCTGCAGCTAACACGATAATGACGCGCAATAATATTCATTAGCACAATGACCCCCCTCACCGCATGCATGATATGAACACGATCACGAATACAGCACAAAAAGAACGCCACAAAAATCCATCTTCCCGGCGCTGCTGCTAACACGATAATGACGCGCAATAATATTCATTAGCACAATGACCCCCCTCACCGCATGCATGATATGAACACGATCACGAATACAGCACAAAAAGAACGCCACAAAAATCCATCTTCCCGGCGCTGCTGCTCACACGACACTGACGCGCAATAATATTCATTAGCACAATGACCCCCCTCACCGCATGCATGATATGAACACGATCACGAATACAGCACAAAAAGAACGCCACAAAAATCCATCTTCCCGGCGCTGCTGCTAACACGATAATGACGCGCAATAATATTCATTAGCACAATGACCCCCCTCACCGCATGCATGATATGAACACGATCACGAATACAGCACAAAAAGAACGCCACAAAAATCCATCTTCCCGGCGCTGCTGCTCACACGACACTGACGCGCAATAATATTCATTAGCACAATGACCCCCCTCACCGCATGCATGATATGAACACGATCACGAATACAGCACAAAAAGAACGCCACAAAAATCCATCTTCCCGGCGCTGCTGCTAACACGATAATGACGCGCAATAATATTCATTAGCACAATGACCCCCCTCACCGCATGCATGATATGAACACGATCACGAATACAGCACAAAAAGAACGCCACAAAAATCCATCTTCCCGGCGCTGCTGCTCACACGACACTGACGCGCAATAATATTCATTAGCACAATGACCCCCCTCACCGCATGCATGATATGAACACGATCACGAATACAGCACAAAAAGAACGCCACAAAAATCCATCTTCCCGGCGCTGCTGCTAACACGATAATGACGCGCAATAATATTCATTAGCACAATGACCCCCCTCACCGCATGCATGATATGAACACGATCACGAATACAGCACAAAAAGAACGCCACAAAAATCCATCTTCCCGGCGCTGCTGCTCACACGACACTGACGCGCAATAATATTCATTAGCACAATGACCCCCCTCACCGCATGCATGATATGAACACGATCACGAATACAGCACAAAAAGAACGCCACAAAAATCCATCTTCCCGGCGCTGCTGCTAACACGATAATGACGCGCAATAATATTCATTAGCACAATGACCCCCCTCACCGCATGCATGATATGAACACGATCACGAATACAGCACAAAAAGAACGCCACAAAAATCCATCTTCCCGGCGCTGCTGCTCACACGACACTGACGCGCAATAATATTCATTAGCACAATGACCCCCCTCACCGCATGCATGATATGAACACGATCACGAATACAGCACAAAAAGAACGCCACAAAAATCCATCTTCCCGGCGCTGCTGCTAACACGATAATGACGCGCAATAATATTCATTAGCACAATGACCCCCCTCACCGCATGCATGATATGAACACGATCACGAATACAGCACAAAAAGAACGCCACAAAAATCCATCTTCCCGGCGCTGCTGCTAACACGATAATGACGCGCAATAATATTCATTAGCACAATGACCCCCCTCACCGCATGCATGATATGAACACGATCACGAATACAGCACAAAAAGAACGCCACAAAAATCCATCTTCCCGGCGCTGCTGCTAACACGATAATGACGCGCAATAATATTCATTAGCACAATGACCCCCCTCACCGCATGCATGATATGAACACGATCACGAATACAGCACAAAAAGAACGCCACAAAAATCCATCTTCCCGGCGCTGCTGCTAACACGATAATGACGCGCAATAATATTCATTAGCACAATGACCCCCCTCACCGCATGCATGATATGAACACGATCACGAATACAGCACAAAAAGAACGCCACAAAAATCCATCTTCCCGGCGCTGCTGCTCACACGACACTGACGCGCAATAATATTCATTAGCACAATGACCCCCCTCACCGCATGCATGATATGAACACGATCACGAATACAGCACAAAAAGAACGCCACAAAAATCCATCTTCCCGGCGCTGCTGCTAACACGATAATGACGCGCAATAATATTCATTAGCACAATGACCCCCCTCACCGCATGCATGATATGAACACGATCACGAATACAGCACAAAAAGAACGCCACAAAAATCCATCTTCCCGGCGCTGCTGCTAACACGATAATGACGCGCAATAATATTCATTAGCACAATGACCCCCCTCACCGCATGCATGATATGAACACGATCACGAATACAGCACAAAAAGAACGCCACAAAAATCCATCTTCCCGGCGCTGCTGCTAACACGATAATGACGCGCAATAATATTCATTAGCACAATGACCCCCCTCACCGCATGCATGATATGAACACGATCACGAATACAGCACAAAAAGAACGCCACAAAAATCCATCTTCCCGGCGCTGCTGCTAACACGATAATGACGCGCAATAATATTCATTAGCACAATGACCCCCCTCACCGCATGCATGATATGAACACGATCACGAATACAGCACAAAAAGAACGCCACAAAAATCCATCTTCCCGGCGCTGCTGCTAACACGATAATGACGCGCAATAATATTCATTAGCACAATGACCCCCCTCACCGCATGCATGATATGAACACGATCACGAATACAGCACAAAAAGAACGCCACAAAAATCCATCTTCCCGGCGCTGCTGCTCACACGACACTGACGCGCAATAATATTCATTAGCACAATGACCCCCCTCACCGCATGCATGATATGAACACGATCACGAATACAGCACAAAAAGAACGCCACAAAAATCCATCTTCCCGGCGCTGCTGCTAACACGATAATGACGCGCAATAATATTCATTAGCACAATGACCCCCCTCACCGCATGCATGATATGAACACGATCACGAATACAGCACAAAAAGAACGCCACAAAAATCCATCTTCCCGGCGCTGCTGCTAACACGATAATGACGCGCAATAATATTCATTAGCACAATGACCCCCCTCACCGCATGCATGATATGAACACGATCACGAATACAGCACAAAAAGAACGCCACAAAAATCCATCTTCCCGGCGCTGCTGCTAACACGATAATGACGCGCCATAATATTCATTAGCACAATGACCCCCCTCACCGCATGCATGATATGAACACGATCACGAATACAGCACAAAAAGAACGCCACAAAAATCCATCTTCCCGGCGCTGCTGCTAACACGATAATGACGCGCAATAATATTCATTAGCACAATGACCCCCCTCACCGCATGCATGATATGAACACGATCACGAATACAGCACAAAAAGAACGCCACAAAAATCCATCTTCCCGGCGCTGCTGCTAACACGATAATGACGCGCCATAATATTCATTAGCACAATGACCCCCCTTACCGCATGCATGATATGAACACGATCACGAATACAGCACAAAAAGAACGCCACAAAAATCCATCTTCCCGGCGCTGCTGCTAACACGATAATGACGCGCAATAATATTCATTAGCACAATGACCCCCCTCACCGCATGCATGATATGAACACGATCACGAATACAGCACAAAAAGAACGCCACAAAAATCCATCTTCCCGGCGCTGCTGCTAACACGATAATGACGCGCCATAATATTCATTAGCACAATGACCCCCCTTACCGCATGCATGATATGAACACGATCACGAATACAGCACAAAAAGAACGCCACAAAAATCCATCTTCCCGGCGCTGCTGCTCACACGACACTGACGCGCAATAATATTCATTAGCACAATGACCCCCCTCACCGCATGCATGATATGAACACGATCACGAATACAGCACAAAAAGAACGCCACAAAAATCCATCTTCCCGGCGCTGCTGCTAACACGATAATGACGCGCAATAATATTCATTAGCACAATGACCCCCCTCACCGCATGCATGATATGAACACGATCACGAATACAGCACAAAAAGAACGCCACAAAAATCCATCTTCCCGGCGCTGCTGCTAACACGATAATGACGCGCAATAATATTCATTAGCACAATGACCCCCCTCACCGCATGCATGATATGAACACGATCACGAATACAGCACAAAAAGAACGCCACAAAAATCCATCTTCCCGGCGCTGCTGCTAACACGATAATGACGCGCAATAATATTCATTAGCACAATGACCCCCCTCACCGCATGCATGATATGAACACGATCACGAATACAGCACAAAAAGAACGCCACAAAAATCCATCTTCCCGGCGCTGCTGCTAACACGATAATGACGCGCAATAATATTCATTAGCACAATGACCCCCCTCACCGCATGCATGATATGAACACGATCACGAATACAGCACAAAAAGAACGCCACAAAAATCCATCTTCCCGGCGCTGCTGCTAACACGATAATGACGCGCCATAATATTCATTAGCACAATGACCCCCCTTACCGCATGCATGATATGAACACGATCACGAATACAGCACAAAAAGAACGCCACAAAAATCCATCTTCCCGGCGCTGCTGCTCACACGACACTGACGCGCAATAATATTCATTAGCACAATGACCCCCCTCACCGCATGCATGATATGAACACGATCACGAATACAGCACAAAAAGAACGCCACAAAAATCCATCTTCCCGGCGCTGCTGCTAACACGATAATGACGCGCAATAATATTCATTAGCACAATGACCCCCCTCACCGCATGCATGATATGAACACGATCACGAATACAGCACAAAAAGAACGCCACAAAAATCCATCTTCCCGGCGCTGCTGCTCACACGACACTGACGCGCAATAATATTCATTAGCACAATGACCCCCCTCACCGCATGCATGATATGAACACGATCACGAATACAGCACAAAAAGAACGCCACAAAAATCCATCTTCCCGGCGCTGCTGCTAACACGATAATGACGCGCCATAATATTCATTAGCACAATGACCCCCCTCACCGCATGCATGATATGAACACGATCACGAATACAGCACAAAAAGAACGCCACAAAAATCCATCTTCCCGGCGCTGCTGCTAACACGATAATGACGCGCAATAATATTCATTAGCACAATGACCCCCCTCACCGCATGCATGATATGAACACGATCACGAATACAGCACAAAAAGAACGCCACAAAAATCCATCTTCCCGGCGCTGCTGCTAACACGATAATGACGCGCCATAATATTCATTAGCACAATGACCCCCCTTACCGCATGCATGATATGAACACGATCACGAATACAGCACAAAAAGAACGCCACAAAAATCCATCTTCCCGGCGCTGCTGCTCACACGACACTGACGCGCAATAATATTCATTAGCACAATGACCCCCCTCACCGCATGCATGATATGAACACGATCACGAATACAGCACAAAAAGAACGCCACAAAAATCCATCTTCCCGGCGCTGCTGCTAACACGATAATGACGCGCCATAATATTCATTAGCACAATCGTGTGTTACCTGTGGAGGGCCATCTGCGCAAAAAGTGTCATTTTTGGAATTTAATAACTTTTCAGTTGAAAAAAAATCCTCAAAAATACGGTATTTTCGGGAAATTTCTTCTAAATTTAATCCGAAAATTGGTAAACACTTGAAAACTATAGCGCCCTACACAGGTTGCTTTTCGCCATACATTTTGACGAATTTTCCCATACAAACTTCATTGGCTTAGAGGAAGGGGTTCTCTTGATGAGAATGAGCTCAAATTTGGAATTTAAACAAGTTATGGGACAATCTTTGATTTCAGGGGGTAGCCTCAAGTAAGAACGAATTTGGACCACCCTAGTGTACATGAATGGTACTGAAAAAGTAAGCAGTAGTTTGAGATACAAAATATAACCCCCTGAGACAAAATATGCATTGCAAACAAAAAATTAGATCAATTTACAATTCAGCTACTTTTATTCAATTCAATTCAATTCATGTTTATTTGTTGTACTTATCATAATACAATTTGCTTAACTAATTACAAAATGCAGAGTTTTGGAGATACTCACAGCTACAAAATACAAATCAGATGCAATCATTGGATGAAATAAGTTCATTATATTTCAATCGATTAAGCGAGAGCAGAAAAAAACTGTTTAAAACAACTGCTACTTTTGCTAGGGAAAAAGAAGAAGGCGAGGACAGCTTAAATTTATATCCCAGCAAATGTTTTCAGTTCGTTACTGAAGGCTAAACTTTAAGCTTTTTTTTTTATTTTACTGAGATTTAAGGAATTTAATTTTCTAAAATATCTCCAAAACGAAGCATAACCTAAACGACATATGAGCAATTCTCTACCAAACCGGAAATGGATTTTATTTGTATTTTTTGATTTGGCTCAAACTTTGTGGGGGCCTTCCCTATGACCAAATAAGCTATTTTGTGTCATTGGTTCATCCATAAAAGTCTCCATACAATTTTGGCAGCTGTCCATACAAAAATGGTACGTAAATATTCAAACAGCTGTAACTTGAGTGAATTTTCTGATCAACTTGGTGTCTTCGGCAAAGTTGTAGGTATTGTTGAGGACTAAAAATAGATACTCGGAAAACAAAATTGCAGATTTTTTAAACAATTTTTTTTTCACAAAAACTCAATTTCCCAAAATAAGTATATTTTGATTTTCGTGATTTTTTGATATGTTTTAGGGGACAAAAATCCGCAACTTTTGAGCTATAGAGAAACATGGTCAAAAAATCTGCCGCCGAGCTATGAATTTTTGAAAAAATAGTGATTTTTGGAAAAAATCAAAAAATTCATGCTAACAAAAATTTGACGAAATTTTTTAATGTAAAATTGAATTTACAATCGAAAATTACTTTACAGATTTTTTGGTTAAAGGCTCTGTTTTCAAGATATAGCCACCGAAAGTTTGATTTTAGCGAAATATTTGCAGTTTTTCGATTTTTTAAAATAGTGACCATGAGTGACCATTTCTAAAAATATTTCTTTGAAAAGTTCTGAAAATTTACTATAAAATTGTCTAAGAGACATTTTTTTTTTTTTTTTTTTTTTTTTTTTTATTATAAATTAAACCGAATTTCGCACTTCACAGCGTTGATTGCTGGAAACATTCACCTACTCTTTTTGAAGAGTTAGGCTCGGTAGCTACGTATTTTATTATTTTTAACAATCATTACTGTTAGCACTTTGCAGGTTGGCAAATCCCAGTGAGCTAAGCTCTTTTAAGGGATTTTGTTGCCATTAATTACAACTAAATTATTACTATTCTTTAACTATTCTACTGTGGTTGCGTATATGGTGTGTTGGGCGACTGTTGATGGGTTGTTTGCGGTGGGTGGTGGGTGGCGGGCGGTGGGTGGTGGGCGGCTGGTGGCAGGCGGTTGTTGGTGGGCGGCTGGCGGCGGGCGGTGGGTGGCGGAAACGAAAAAGCATAAAATTCTTTTAGTGTGAGCTTCTCGGTAGATAAAGTAACACTTTCGACTTGAGGTGGGCGCGCAGGGTTTTTTTAAAGTTGATAAATGTAGGTGAGTCTTTACAGGACTGTGGGAGGGCGTTGTATAGCTTGCTTCCGATGAACGCAATCTTCTTTCGGCCGAATTCGGTTCTGGCTCTGACCAAATAGAAGTGTCCAGCTTGTCTACTCGCACGACCTTCATGCATTCTTCGCCGGACAAGTGTAACGTCGGGAGAGTTGATGTTTTTCCGAATGTGCAATAACATTTGGAACTCGTGCATTGCTCGTACAGGAAGTATGGAATCTTTCGGATCATTGTACAAAAGGCGGGTAGGATAGAGGAAGGGTCTTCGGAACACGATTTTGAGGCATCTGTTTTGGATGACTTGCAGTTTTTGAAGGCACGATTCTTGGGCATGTCCCCAGTTGGCGATTAGGTATTGCAATCTGGAGTGGATCAGCGCAAAGTAGAGCTTTTTCAGCGCAGATGTCGGCAAGAACGATGATGTCTTCCTCAGCACGCCGCACAGGGATGACAGCTTGCGCTTCAGAAGATCCACGTGAGCTGCCCAACTCATCGTGCTGTCCAGCGTTAGTCCAAGGAATTCGAAGCTGAAGACTTCCTCGACAACTCGGTTACAAACAATAACTGGTTCGTGAGCGGGGATCGGTATCCAGGGCGAGTGTACCAACATGTACTTCGTTTTGGTGAGGTTCATTGACAGGAGATTGGAGCAGAAGTAGTCGTTGAGCAATTCAAGATCTGCCTTGATCCTCTGTTGCAATTGTTCTACAACAGTAGCGTATTTCTCCCCTACTCCGTTATAGAAGATTGATGTGTCGTCGGCGAACAAACGTACCTTGCCAGTTAGGTTCAATTTGGCCAGATCATTAATGAAAAGCAGGAACAGGATCGGTCCAAGATTGCTCCCTTGGGGGACTCCGGTTGTTACAGGACCCAGTTGGCTACGAAATTCGCCAATAGCCACAAACTGAGTTCTGTTCTCCAGGTAGCTCTTAATGAGATTCAGGGCAACACCTCTTATGCCGTTCATCTCAAGCTTCTTCAGCAGCAGATTGTGGTCGATCGTGTCGAAGGCCTTTTTAAGGTCTACGAAAAGAGCTCCAACTATGTTCCGTTCGTCGAGGGCCTCGTAGATACTCTCCACGAGGTCGCATGATGCTGTCAGGGTGCTCAATCCCTGCCGAAATCCGTACTGATGCTTGTAGATAAGTTTGTACTTGTCGACAAAGTTGATAATTCTTGAAACCAACAGCTTCTCGATGATTTTATCAAGCACTGACAAGCAAGATATTGGGCGGAAGTTACCAGGGTCCTTGGAGTCACCGGCTTTGTGGATAGGCGTGACTCGGGCAATCTTTAGGCAGTCCGGGTAAGTACCTGTTTCGACTATTTCGTTAAAAATGTCAGACAGCAGGGGAGCGAATACACCGAAGTGTTGTTTAATAAAGTGAACAGGAATGTTGTCGTAGCCAGCAGATTTTTTGGAATCCAGGTTGTTGATCAGGATCGTCACTTCCCCGACGGTTGATGGGCGCAGAAACGTGGAGAACTGGTGCTGTCGTATGGTACCGAATCTCTGGATGTCCCGATCGCTGTTCAGTGTGGCTGCCAGGTTGGGTCCGATATTGCAGAAGAAGTCGTTGAATGTGTCGCATATTTTCGTCATGTCGGTGATTGCTTGTCCGTCAACGTTAAGCTCATTTGGATAAGCTCGAGTTTGTCTCTTCCCCAGAACGTCGTTTATCACTTTCCAAGCGGATTTTTGATCACTTCCGGAAAGGAGGCGATCGTAGTAGTTCCGTTTAGCAGCTGTCTTCTCCTGTTGCAGTTTTGAAGAAACATGTGCCAGCATGTCTGCTAGCTGCTGGTTACTGCGGTTCCGTCGTTGTTTCTTCAGCGTTTTTTCCTTAATCTGGATTAGTTTCCAGATATTAAAGGTCATCCATGGGCAGTGCTCCTTCACCTTTGCCCGGATTGTTGCTGTTTTTGTGCACTGCGTCTTCAACATGTTGTAACTGTCGATCACGTGCAGCAGCTTTTCGTTTGCAGTCAGGTGTTGGGACAGCCCTGCCAGGGACTCGGTGAACAGGTGATTCAGTTGCGTGTGGTCAACAATATGCTTGTTGAAAGTCTGCATCTCTGGGTCTCTGGAGAACTTGAATGAGGTTGCAATCCAGTTGTGATCGCTTAGATCGCAGTAGGTGGTTTCGTTGACAACGTTCCCCGCAAGATTTTCGCTGCATACCACGTGATCCAGAACGTTGTTGCTGGCCGGTCTGGTCACTGAGGTGTTGGTTACTACCATATTGAAGGACGACAATAAGCGGGAGTATTCTCGTACCACATTATTGGTGATGATGTTGGTTGGTATATTGACGTCTCCGATCACGATGCATTCTTGGCTGCTCATGGTACCTGCTAACATTCCCTCCAGCTCGGCGAGGAAACGAGATGCATCAAACGATGGTGGCCTGTAGACAGCATGGATATTCAGCAATTTCCCCCGCGAGGACAGTTCAAGGTGCACGTGATGGAATCCGTCCAAAACTCTATTCTCACGAATGTTTATGTTCAGCTCCGCGAGACAGAACACTGCCAAGCCTCCACCTGCTTCTTTCCTGCACGAGAAGACGCTTTTGTATCCAGGTAGGTTGTACAGGTGGGTTCGGTCCTCTTTCAGCATGGTTTCTCCAAGCACGATGATGTCGACACGTTTCCCCAGACGTTGAAGTAGCTCACCCACACAGTCGAACTTCGATAAGTCGTTGATTCCGCGAATGTTTAATTGTTGCAGGTCCTTGATGTTCCGGATCTTTTCTACCTTGGAATCTGCTGTTGCTCTCGCCAGTATTACTCCATCCCGGCCGGGCCACACGAACTTCAGGGCAGTTTGGTCTTGGACCACTCTGGCTTGTTTGAGAAGCTTCATGCCAAACGTGGTGAGCTCATCGCGAAGAATTATCCGATTGCCCGCAGCGCCTGAGTTGGTACCGATCGCAGATGAGAGGAGCAAACCGTGGGACTTTTTTTTGGCGAAAAGGTCTTCTTTGTAGGTGGCGTCAGAGAAGATGACCTTTATCGGTATGGGTTTACCGGCAATCAGCTGACCATCTTTTGGCAGGAGGCGTTTCGTTTCAACGATCGCTTCAGCAGGCAGAACGCACTTAACAGCTAGGGCAATGTCGGTGACCACCCTCCTGAGGTCCTCTTCCTTGGTGGTTGGCACACCGAGGATGATAGCGTGCGCTGCTAGAGCTGCACGGTTCAGTTGGTCGAGTTGTTTTTCCAGGTCCGTAATGGTCTCGTTTGCAGCCAGTTGATCCTCCTGCAGGTGCACGACATCATCCTTCAGTGATTGGTGATCTTCCTTGATTAGCTGCATCTCTTGGAGAAGGGTTTCAACCTTCTCAGCAAACAGGTGATTCGATCGCTGGATCTCACCGACGGTGTCCTGGACCTTGCGAAGTTCAGCATTGGTACCACGAACTTCGGTAAGTACCTTGGTGATCTCGTCCATCAACTGCTTTTCCATGCTGATTGTGGAGCTTAAACACGACGACACTTCAGCGCAGTTCAACGAGCAAAAATATGTTTTTGTCCGAAGTTTTTCCGCGGCGGCTCCGTAGACCCCTTTGCACCTGAGGTGTTCACATTTGAAGCAATAGCCACACAGAACTACTTTGTTTTGATCGTTTTCCTCAGCCTTGCATACAGAACAGCGAAGTACACTATCCTTCATGGTAGTAGTAATGGTTGTTATGAAGAGGCAAGACGAAATAAACGTTGACAGAAGCGACTGGCGATCTAGTACTGCACAGAGCGGTGCAAGTTATTAGTACTTAAACATTGATTCAGCGTTACGGGTTAAACCAAAACAGTAACGTGTTGCGAGCCAAAAAATCCCGTGTTATGGCGATTTTTTTACTTATTTCGTAAGAATTAGAACGAGTTCACCTGATGGTCCGGGCAGGGCTGTCTTAGATAACGCTGGTGCGGGTGGTATGCTAGTTCCTCTTGAAGATTGGACCTCTGGTTGCTGAGATACAGCGGCTTAAAGAAATAGAAACATGAAAATTGAAGTTTTCGAAGTCTCACCAAAACAGCCCACCATTTTCTAATGTCGATATCTCAGCAACTAATGGTCCGATTTTCAATGTTAAAATATGAAACAGTCGTGAAATTTTCCGATCTTTTTGAAGAAAATAATTTTTTAAATCAAGACTAACATTTTTAAAGGGCCAAACATTGAATATTACGCCCAAACATCAATATCTTTCAAAAAAAAAAAATCTTTCTTTCTACATGTATTGTATTTTAAACGAAATTCAGTAGCAAAAACTAGCATTTTTTTTCAACTACAATTGCATAAACTGATTTGCGTTTTCTTTCAATTATGTTTTGAAAAACGTTCTTACAATTCTTTCAGATTTTTTTATATGCAGAATAAAAAACTAAAAAATAGAAGCAAATATTTACACAAACTCAGACAAACTAGAGATAGGTTTCAGCATAACAAATTTCATTTCTTTAAAGCCTAGTAGCATGTTCGATTTGTCAGTTAAGTTTATATTCAGCATTATTTATAACCGGGTTTCTTAGTCTAGATTTCACAATCTGAAGAAAAATAAATAAATTCTTTATGAAGCAATAAATAAAAATCGAGGTGCTTATCTCGGATACATTTCGATGCCCACGTTCTCTCTTATGCTAACTAGATAAGCAAAACCAGCAAGCTTAGTACAAAAGAGCACACCGGCGTCGATTTGTCAAGAACAAATTCAGTATTAAAAAAAAACCTTGCGTGACGTCATGGACTCAAACGGAAATTTATGCTCCACTTGTTTTATGAGGATAAGGGAAATTCTCCATGGTATCCTCCATGGTAGTTTCGCTTGAAGTCAGAGAAGTTAGACGGTTTTCGGGACTTTGAATGGTCTGAAAGAGATTCAATTTCGAATGTCCCAAACAAACAGCAGGTGATATTGATTATTATCACCAACGGGCAAACATTGGGTGTGTGTGTGTGTGTGGTCCAATCCAATACCCGCTAACCGGTAGCGAAATTATGGGAAAGTATAATTTGTATCAGACTGTGTACATGCCGAATGCTGATACAGCTTATCTCAGTCCCGGGTATTAGGTGGTGACAGCCCTCGCGCTGCTTCCAACGACCCATTTCAGAATGACAGAGCTCCTTGCGGTCCAATTCCGAGGTCGCTGGGCATTGTTCGGCCCCGCCTAAACATAGAAGCAAGCATCTGAAGGAAACTCGATCTATATTTAGACTTCCAATCCCCTCAGGCAAATCCGGGATCAGCGCGTATTTAATAATATGAGAAGAAGAGATAACATGTTTCAACACTACGGATCAATTCACTGCTAGAGTGTAAACCTTCTGATGGCCGACTGCTTAGCGTTCCAGACCACCACCAATCCAAAGGTGTGAGTTCGAATCCCACCTGATTCATATTTTAGTTTTAATTCATATTCAAATTCCTGATTCCAAATTTCAAAGGTACCGACCGGGATTAGATCCCTGAACCTTCTGCTTGGGAGACAGAAGCCGTAACCATTAAGCCACGGAGCCGGTTACCAACGGGCAAAAATTGGGGGTGGCAAAAATCGTAGTTTTCTCTAAAAATGGACAATTTATCTATATTAAGTTCCCTCTTAATTTGTCGATTTGTGCCATGTCCAATCGACTTACTTACTAAACCTTATGGACTTGGTACCTGTTCGTCCCTAAAATCACGCCCGATCGTACCGAATTTGACATAAATCCCTATAAAAATAAATTGAACCGACCATTTTCGGTGGTGCGTGTCACACAATTTCACCGGAAGACCCGTCGTCGACCTGACCGTCGACAACATTTTCTCGTGGTTGTTTCATCTCGTTGTCACTCTACAATAATTACAGAACAGTGTCAAAAGTACAAGAAGAGCAAAAAAGGTCAGGTAAAGTCGACGAAGGAATGGCAGAAAAACGGCGACAAACGGAATGTGCGCTGTGAATTTCGTTTTTGAATTGTAATTTTAATTAAATATCCTCGCGGAGGTGCCTTTCTGGGTGAGGTTGTCCTTTTTTTTGCTTGTTTTTTCTGCCTTCTGAAAGCTTTTGCATTCATGGCAATGGGCAAGAAGTAGCGAAATAGCTGCTTACTTCTTTAATTCTGCTGAATTTGTTTTGAATTAGGGTGTAATTTTTAAATTGTGTAGCTATTTTCTACAATCACAATAAATCATTAAATTGTTACCATTAGGAAACAGTTTAAAAAAAAAGTTAACAAGACAATGTTTTCACCTTCCATTCAATGAATTTCCTTTTTTCAACCTTCAATCTACCTGACAGCAGCAAAAAAACAAGAGATTTTTTCTACCCAGAAGTACACATTCACCTTCGCCCAACTTTAGAGATAATTAAAATAGATAGCAAATTGCTGATTTACGCAGGTCAGCGAAGAGTGTGCTCCGTGCTCAGTAAGGTTCGTTTAATTCTCCCCCCATCCCTGAATGGTGATGGAAAGGCGAAGCTTAAAGTGAAAAAGTTTTCCCAACAGCCAAGGTGGCGAGTTTTTGGCGTGAAAAAGGCAGGTGCAAAATGATCAAAAGAATTTCGCGAAAAAAAAAAAACAAAAAAACAACTTTAGGTTTTGTTTTTATAAGGAGTTTTTGACGTGAAAAGGATATTTTTTTGATAAATTTTTTGGGCTTCAGCGCATTAGGTAATAATTGGATAATACATTTATTGAACGTCATGAGACAAAAAAAAAACAATTTTACAGTTTGCGAAATTGTTAGCTTAGGTGCCATACACAAATAACGTAACTTTTTTAAGGATTCAAAATTCTTCCTACAATTTTGGACGCTGTTTATATAAAATTGAACAATTCACTAATTTTATGTCTTAAGTCTCAAGTCTCAAGTCTCAAGTCTCAAGTCTCAAGTCTCAAGTCTCAAGTCTCAAGTCTCAAGTCTCAAGTCTCAAGTCTCAAGTCTCAAGTCTCAAGTCTCAAGTCTCAAGTCTCAAGTCTCAAGTCTCAAGTCTCAAGTCTCAAGTCTCAAGTCTCAAGTCTCAAGTCTCAAGTCTCAAGTCTCAAGTCTCAAGTCTCAAGTCTCAAGTTTTTAGTTTTTAGTTTTTAGTTTTTAGTTTTTAGTTTTTAGTTTTTAGTTTTTAGTTTTTAGTTTTTAGTTTTTAGTTTTTAGTTTTTAGTTTTTAGTTTTTAGTTTTTAGTTTTTAGTTTTTAGTTTTTAGTTTTTAGTTTTTAGTTTTTAGTTTTTAGTTTTTAGTTTTTAGTTTTTAGTTTTTAGTTTTTAGTTTTTAGTTTTTAGTTTTTAGTTTTTAGTTTTTAGTTTTTAGTTTTTAGTTTTTAGTTTTTAGTTTTTAGTTTTTAGTTTTTAGTTTTTAGTTGTTAGTTTTTAGTTTTTAGTTTTTAGTTTTTAGTTTTCAGTTTTTAGTTTTTAGTTTTTAGTTTTTAGTTTTTAGTTTTTAGTTTTTAGTTTTTAGTTTTTAGTTTTTAGTTTTTAGTTTTTAGTTTTTAGTTTTTAGTTTTTAGTTTTTAGTTTTTAGTTTTTAGTTTTTAGTTTTTAGTTTTTAGTTTTTAGTTTTTAGTTTTTAGTTTTTAGTTTTTAGTTTTTAGTTTTTAGTTTTTAGTTTTTAGTTTTTAGTTTTTAGTTTTTAGTTTTTAGTTTTTAGTTTTTAGTTTTTAGTTTTTAGTTTTTAGTTTTTAGTTTTTAGTTTTTAGTTTTTAGTTGTTAGTTTTTAGTTTAGTTAGTTAGTTTTTAGTTTTTATAATTAATGACATATTCATATCAAGTTAACTACGCAAATTACCAATGCTCTGCCTTGTTCTTCAGCAAACTTCGGTAAACTAATCAAAACCGGAAATCGACCCAACTTTCCAAATCAAAGATTCCAATCTAGAAATCGAACTGCTATCAGCCTTTTGCCTTCCCCAAATTATCCCTGTTTCTAATTATGCAACATCCCGGTTGATGATTTCACGTTTTGCGCTGAGCTCCGTAGGCTAAATGAAGTCATTTTTGCAACTGTGGCAGCCGTGGGACAATTTTCCAAAGAAACACACAATCCAAATTAGTTTGTCGTGCCCGTGGAAAGTTTGTGCTCGAATTCAAACAACCGAAATATGGATTCAGTCGGTTCAGATGGAATCAAATTCAAAGCAATGAATTGTGTTAAAGGTCAGATTTTTTTTTTTTCAAATATTTAAAATCAATTCTTTAAAATTTACTTAAAATGTTCAAAAATCGGCCTGTAATTCTTCAACCTCAATACATTTCAAGCAAGTAAAACCAACTTTATCATACCCTTCTTCAACATCACCGGTACCAATCTCGATTTTCTGACATTGTCGCAGTCCCGTACCGACGAAATTCACTATACGACATGGCAGATTCGGGGCTGGGCCGAGCTGCTGTTGCTTTTAAATTAAAGAAGGGACCCTCCTCCTACTCCCGTTTCCCTATCCAACCGTAGCTGGGGACCGTTTATAGGACAGTATAGCAATGAATTTTATGTGACTCGTCGTCGGTTCGGTTTGGTGTCCTTTTCGTTTACTTCTTTTTTCGGGTAGGAAGGAAGGTCTGGTCCTTCCATCAACCGGAATCCGATGGTGGGCCTGATGGGAAAATAAGGAAAGTCGGTTTCTTTTTTCTCCTCAAAGTGTGGTTGGGTAGTAAAATGGGGAAGTTCTAGGGTTTTTTTTTGGATTCTTGACGGTTTTTGTAAAAGAAAAATTAATGATTGTTTTTTCGTTTGACAAATTTATCAAATATTTTAATTGAATAAATTTATACACACAGTTTTGAATTCCTTGTTTGGTACAATTCTGTTGAAAACAGAACAAAATTTGTTTTTGCAAAACCTACTGAGTTTCTGCAGAAATTCAACAGAACAATCTTTGTGCGTAAATGTTGCCTAAAGTATCAAAAACTTATCTCCAAAAGGTGAATTAGTTAGGCCATTCCGTTCACTTTCTTTATCTGACTAAATTGAAATGGAACCTGTTTCACTTTTGTTCCCTCTCCAAGAGACTTCGTTTCGGAAGGTTTTAGAAGGAAGAAATTACTATTTTTTAGGAGTGGAATAGAATCGTATCCTGTAGAAGATTGAGTGCCAGCAACTTTTGTTTTACGAAAAACTGAACTTCTCTCGTTTGAATATGTTTTTACTTAAGATTTTTTTATTTTGTTTTGCATTAATCTTGTTTAATTTATGTCGCATGCAAAAGCATGCACAACACCTTCGTCAAAAAGACACTCAATATTACCAACTGCATGTAAAATTTGTTTGAATACAAAAAAAAGTTGTAACCGACGGGATTCAAACCCAGCACCAACAGTAAGGACTGACGCCTTAACCCGCTCGGCTATCAGACCGATGAAGATAAGGCAGGATAAACGACAAGAAACAATAAACGCTTGAAAGAAATTTGTTGTTTTTTTACATTTTGATTGAGGTTTTGCAGCGTTGTTTGACTGTGTTTGAAATGTAGGCGGCGCCACTTATGAGGTTATTTGCCTAACATAGCATGCCTTTTGCCGGCTTGAAGAGGATTATTATTGAGGTTTTGCAGCGCGACTGCGTTTCAAATGTAGGTGGTGCCAAAATGAGGTTACTTGCCTAAAGTCGTATGCCTTTCTGTCGATTAAAGAACAAAATCGCTTATTTCTCATGATTCCCTGCATCAATCTTCATGAAACTGGTTGCAAAAGACGAGAAAAATTTTTTGCTTTAAAATAATGATCATCAACTTTTGGGCGCGCAAAAATTTGTGACCTTTTTCTTTAAAAAACATGTTTTGGAACACGAAAAAATTAGTTTCCCCGTATATATCAATGAAATAAACAGTTATATAGTTGATAACAGATGTGTTAACGTATATTCAACAATTTGTATTGATTTTTGACAGACTTTCTTGCCAAATAGTCCAAATTACTATCTTTTTCTAAATCTACAGTTTTCTCATAGAAAAATCAAACAAATATTGGAAAGTTATACACCAAATTGTTGGAAATAATTTTTCTCATCCGAATCCGGCATAAGTTTTATAAAAATGTTGATTAGGAAGGAAAAAACACATTTTTTCTAAAAATCATAGGTTTACGCTATTTGTTCATAGGTGGCGACACGCGTCTTTTAGCTTTGCTGCAAATTCTCTATAGAGAATTTGCAGCAAAGCTAAAAGACACATGTCGCCACCTATGAACAAATAGCGTAAACCTATGATTTTTTGAAAAAATGTGTTTTTTTCCTTCAAAATCAACATTTTTGTAAAACTAATGCCGGAATCGGATGAGAAAAATTATTTCCAACGATTTGGTGTATAACTTTCCAATATTTGTTTGATTTTTCTATGAGAAAACTGTAAATTTAGAAAAAGATAGTAATTTGGACTATTTGGCAAGAAAGTCTGTCAAAAATCAATACAAATTGTTGAATATACGTTAACACATCTGTTATCAACTATATAACTGGTTATTTCCTTGATATATACAGGGAAACTCATTTTTTCGTGTTCCAAAACATGTTTTTTAAAGAAAAAGGTCACACATTTTTGCGCGCCCAAAAGTTGATGTTCATTGTTTTAAAGCAAAAAAATTTTCTCGTCTTTTGCAACCAGTTTCATGAAGATTGATGCAGGGAATCATGAGAAATAAGCGATTTTGTTCTTTAATCGGCAGAAAGGCATTCGATTTTAGGCAAGTAACCTCATTTTGGCGCCACCTACATTTGAAACGCAGTCGCGCTGCAAAACCTCAATTGTTTCTCATGATTCTGGTTGCAAATGATGGAAAAAAACTTTTTGCCTTAAAATTATGATCATCAAATAATTATGAACTTTTACATAAAAAAATGTTTTGGAGCACCAATTTTTTATTGATTTTTAAAAAACTTTCTTGCCAAATAGTTAAAATTACTTTACTAAATTAAACTTTACTTGAATTACTGTCATAGAATAATTAGAAAATATTGAGGTTTTGCAGCGCATCTGTGTTTCAAATGTAGGTGGCGCCAAAATGAGTTTACTTGCCTAAAATCGTATGCCTTTCGCCCGTTTTTTTTTGCATTAAGGTGAAGCCGTTGATCATTTTTTGAAGAAAATTGATCTGTATTGAATTCAATTTAACGAATTTCTGCACCAAAATGAATCAGCATGTGCCGGTTGTTGCCTTCTTGAAGCCACTGAAAGAATTTTTGGTCTAAATCAAATGTGTTTCAAAATTTATATAATTTTGTGGTACAATCATTGACGTCCTAGTTGGCAATCATTGATTAATGACGATTTCCATAACTTTGCAAGGAATGGGAAACTCGTTACCAAAAGGAATAAGCATGTGTAGGGCACTATTCTAAACAACTTGTAGAAGGAATTTTGTAAAAATATTGATAGCGACGCAAAATTTATATCTTTGAACGAAAAATCATGGCAATGATGGAAGTCTTAAAATAATGAACATCAAATTTTGGGCGCGCTAACATTTGTGAACTCTTTCTTATAAAAAACATGTTTTGGAACACGAAAAAAAATAGTTTCCCCGTGAATATTAATGAAATAAACAGTTATATAGTTGATAACAGATGTGTTTACGTATATTCAACAATTTTTATTGATTTTTGACAGACTTTCTTACCAAATAGTCAAAATTACTATATTTTTCTAAATTTACAGTTTACTCATAGAAAAATTAAACAAATATTGGAAAGCTGTACACCAAAATGTTGGAAATATTTTTTCTTATCCTAATCTGGCATAAGTTTTATTAAAAATGTTGAAAAGATAAGATAAGCATACATAATTATGAAAAGATACAGCGTCCTCAAAACTCGTCTTAAACGTGATTTTCGAGCAAAAAACACGTTTCAGACGAGTTTTGAACACGCTGTATCTTTTTATAGGACCAAGCTAGCACCATACTCTCTTCGGGAAATTGTAGAGCACATTCCAGAGCACCCTAATATGAATCTGGTTCTGATATAGCGTGAAACGTGGATTTTTTAAATATCAAAATCGAAAAAAAGAGGTTTTCCCCATACTAATTCCCATACATAATTGAATCGCTTTGTGCAAAGTGAGGACTTAACCAATCGATCCCAAACTTTGAGGAGTTGTTTAGGACCCCAAAATGAACTGAAAAATTGCTGTGCTCACTAAATTTGGACAACTTTATTTTTTTCCATACAGCCATATTACACTCAATGCGACATATGTCTTTTAACTTTGCTGCAAAATCTCTTTGGTGTATACCACTCTGACCCTGACATGATCGTTTAATTTTGTATGAGAAAATTCACAAAACGTATAGAGAAAAGCAAAAAATTTAACTTCCGCCTTAAGGTGCCGTTGAATATGACGGATCATTGTCAAGTGTGAGATTCTTCTTCCCTGATGAGTTATTAGTGATTTAAAGGAGACGTTTTTGTATTCAAAGATTTTTTCACCAACTTTAACGATCTTTAGCGACCCTGAAACCTAAACCGTTTTGGCTCAAAATTGGAACATTTATACTTATTTTTGCCTAAGGAATCGAGCCAAACGGTATCACTGATGTCGATTGTTTTATTGTCACCCTAATTTAATATTCACCATTTTTAGTATGTTACCTTCAAACCAGCAAACAAAGTTTTCATTCGATTTGGAAGTGTATTCAGCAACACAGTAAAACACTAACTTGCATGTGCATGACGAAGCCCGATTTAGGATTTTTTTTCTGAAAAAATAAAAAAATCAAAAACTGAAGATTTTTTATATGAAAAACATAAAAATATTTTTATCTTTTTTTAAAATTAACTTTTTGAAAATCGGCCTTCGTCATGCACACGGGACCGGTTTAACGAGTCTTCACCAAAATTTTGACCCAGTGTTGAGATATCGTGGCACCCGTTTTGTGAAACTGCTTACTTAAAATAGCTAAATCTCGGCAACGGTACATCCAAATGTATTCATATTTATTTTGTCAATAGATGAAAATGTAAATTGTAATGCCCTGAAAATAGATTAAAAAAAAAGTTTAAATGTGTACTCATACCATTGTTGGAATTCGAGCGAGAAGAAGGAAAGCATTTCTCGCTCGCGAACGAGGGAGAGAACTTGTAGTATTTTTCTCTTCACGCTCGCGCTCGCGTTTTCGTTCGCGTTCTCGCTCTCGCCGCGAGCGCTCGCGAGCGCCTCGTGCTAACCGTTCGTCCCAAGTTAGCAATTTGTTTATCAGGCTTATGAATATGAACCAGGCGATGGTATAGAGGTGTAACTTCAATCGCTGTTGTTTTTTGTTCGTTTCTAACACGTTCAACTTCTCGCGAACGGGCAATTCTGGCTCGCGAGAAAGCCCGTTCGCGAGCGGAGGAAAGCACGAGCAATCGGTGAGTTTCTCTCGGCAGCTCGAGACTCGCGGCGAGAACTCGAGAGAGAGAAAATTTTCTCGCGAGAGCGCGATAATACCAACACTGACTCATACCAATAATAATCCTTAGTAAATAATTTTTATACTGAGTGGGTGTTGGAGTCGGAGTCGGAGTCGGTTGGAGCTGACAGTCGTTTGAAATATGACCCGACTCCGCAGCCCTGCATGTTTCGATTGTGAAATTGACTCAGGAACACGAATATAATGAAATTAACACCGGAAAATTTGATCTAAAGGGTCCCCCGAGCAAAAATTTCCAACCAAAAAATTCACTAAAAGAAAAAGAGTCTATTCTATGTGTTGAACTCCCTTACCCAAAGCGTTATCAATCTGAGATGGTAGTCCCAGATGTCCCCTACAAGCTCCAGGTTGAATCGAGTTGATATCTGGAGGGAACACTTTTTTATTTGAATTTCAAAAATGACTTTTAAAATGCCAAGAACTTGCTTAAGATTTAACCGATTGAGATGTTTTATCCTGCATTTTGTTGCATTTTCTAAGCTCTTGCAGATGCAATTTGTATTTTTAAATTTATTGGAATTTTGCCTAAGTTTTTGAACCATCAAACTTTGAGTCCCGATTAGCCCCACTGACCACGCTGACCTAGAGTGCCCATTTTTCGGCCAGATGCTAGTTTTATATGTACAAACAACCCCTGAAAATGTCAGGCAGATTGGTAAGGTCGATGCGAGATGGGTATGATTTGTTCGTGGACTCGCGCTTAATAAACAATAAATAAGTTTTAAACTCTGTTTACCTAATTCAATATGCGTAATTCCAGTTGCAACAGTTTCATTTTACGTTTTCTAGTAAATAAATTTCCTAAAATTCAAAAATCCAAACCAAACCAACCTCCTGCTTGTCAAGCACTAACGAGGTAACACAACTTGTGCCACTTTTTAATTACACTAAAAAGTTTGGGCTTCTTCCCGGTATAACCGAATGGCAAATGAGTGTGAGCATAACTTTTACCACACACACACTGGTTATATAATCTGCAGCAAGTCAGTGCTCCGAGATTTGTTCATATAATCCATGAAATTTCCATTTTGGTTGGGTGTGGGAAAATTGGGAGGAGGGTGCAAGGCGAATGAGTAAGCGAAATTCAATCTATCGTGTCGTGGCAACAAGTTTTCGCATAATTTTACAGCTCGTGGGCAAATTATTTGCAACTCTGGGAAAAGTCTGGGTTCGAGAATGAGTGAGAGTTAAAAATTGGAAGCTAATTTGAAAATTGATGATACTCGACGGAGGGTTTTCGTTAGCTGATTATTGGTTAAGTTATTGGAACTCTTTATCAAGGATGTGATATTGTGGAAATTTCTTAAATAAGTTATTTATAAAGTATAAACAATTGAAAGTCTTTCAACATGTTTCAAAGGTAGCCAAAGTTATTTCGACTTTTGCTACATTCCTTTATGTTACCAGCTTCCGAGAGAACTCCAGCAAATCCTCTTAATTGTTCACAACAGGGAACACCTTTACCGTCTAAATCGCCCTGTCCTTTTTTATAACATTTACTAAGCTTGTTCCAAACTAAATTTTCACCGTAATCGCAACCTTCGTTACCTTCTCCCTTAAAAGATAAACACCACCCACTGAAGCTAGACTACAGTAGTTTTTTTTTAATCTCAAAAAGGCAGGACTGCGACCTGTTGTTTGTGTTCGGCGATTGTGTCGCCACGTGAGATGTACACCTACACGGTGGTGGACCCTTAATAGTTGTCGGGATTTACAGCGAGAATGCGCTGGCGACGAAACATAGTTGGAGGGCGCGCCAGATTGTCCTTGTCAGGTAATCCTTTCAACAACCCACACCACCCCTGGGGGACTTTTCAACTCCATGTCTGTTATTATCTCCGGAAGAGAGATGTAGAAGGAACGTTTTGTCCGGAGAGTGATTCATGTGTATTGAGCTTGAGGGTGCAGGATCAAATTGAGATTTGTTGCAGAAGATCAACTCTAAACATAGAGTTAATTCAGAGTTAACAAGTGTTCAAATGTTATTGATATTGTGTAGTGCTCTAGCATTCAAATAAAGAGTCTATCCTGCTCACGTCAGTTGATGTTTACATTAGGAATGAGCAGGATAAACTCTTTGCTTAAAACATCGACATTGGCCCACACAGAAATAAATATTCCTGAAAATTTACATTATTTATCATGTACCGTCATCAGGGGTGACATTGGGTCTCGCGGTCATACAAATTTCTGCATTTTTGTATGACCCAATATAACCCCCCCCCCCCCCCCCCAGACCCAGGGTCACCCCTGGTGACGGTGCGAAAAGGTATTATGGTAGATGATGTATATTTACATTAGATTCATTGGAAATTTACATTAGTTTTGTTGGAAAAATTTAAATCTGATTGGCAAATGGGTCAAATCAACTTATTGGCAAATAGAATGAAAAGCTCGACTTGGATTGCAGTAGGAAAAGGGTGTGGCCTATGTTCTTTTTTAAAATTATTGAAGCGGACAGCAAAAGGAAATTTTTATAAAAATATATTTCACAGCACAGCTTTCCGCTGCCGACTGAGCCATCTTCGCATTTTGAAAACGAGCGGCTAAAGCATCAACTTGTTGAGATCAAAGCTCAGGCAATGGGTATGCTGCTGGTATGAGAGCGATAGAAAGAGAACCAAATATAATTATGTTTAGTTCTGATACACAGAAAAAAAACGTGTAAATTTACTCGACACCAAAATTATGAATGTAATCTTCAGTATCACACGTAAAATCATGTTTATACGTATGATTTGTTGTAAATTTACATCACACCGCACTTAAATTTAAATGAATAATGACGTGCAAAAGTGTTACAACATTAGTGATGTGACATTCAGAGTTTTTTTTCTGTATAGTTTCCAAGTCAATGTTTGGCAGAAATACATTGGAAATATGATTTACATCAAATAAGAATTTACAGGAAGCCGAACCTGGGTAGAAATTCATCAGATTTTAGTTTCTATGCTCAACGTTTCCATTAGATTTAGATTTACATCGGAGTGATTCCCATGACTTTTTGCTCTTTACATTATATTTCAACATAACCTTGAGTGAGTTTACATAAGAAACGGCAATTACATGCTGTGTAAATTTACAAAAAAATTTTTCTGTGCAATCACATTGTTTTGCTAGAATTACAGGTTTCGCTTTCTCAAAACTTTTTTTTAGTAAAATTGCCATAGCTTGTAATGGTTAACCGCTAACTTCTTTTGTATAAAAATCAACATTTTTGTAATTGTTTGCTCTAAAAGTTTCTAAAACATTGCTACTCTCTAAAAAATAACCCTGCAAAGTTACAAAAAAAAACTAAATTTTAAATTGTTTTTTTTTTCTAAATGAAAAAAAAAAATTCTTCTGGGTTATTGTAGATTTGAAAAGTACATAAAATGTCCAATTTAATTTCATACCCCAGATTTTTTTAAAGTCGGGTAACGATAAATTTCAGAATTTTTGAAACTATTTTTTGTATTTTTTTGATAAAAAATATGTTTTTTTCCAGAATTCTGCGTACGCAATTCAATCGGGAGTCCAATTTTATATAAATGTCCTTTTGACATCAAATTTCCATCTCATCACCATTTCAGGATGAAAAATTATTGAAAAAACTCGTCTTTTTTGAATATTCAAAAATGGAAGGGGTCGTACCGGCCCTCCGTCACGAGATATCGAAAAACGGACCTGGGATTCGTGATCAGGGTAAAAAATTACCCCTTAGGACAAAGTTTCACGCAAATCGAAGAGGGGTCGAGGTAACTTTTTCCGATTTCTTGCGAGTTCGGGAGAATTACCCATAAGTTTTATGAAATTCCAAACCAAACCCTCAATGAATCTTCCCAAGATTTTCCAATATTATTCCAATTTTTCATTTCTTCGCGGTCCCCAAAATGAAAACAACACGCCAGTTGTTGAGGGTGGAGCCAACATTCATCCCGATCCAATAAATAAAGCCCTGTTCATGCGAATGAATGGGCGCGCTCTGGCGACTAACTTTTCTGGGGGAGGCTACCCAATAACGTGTAAAACAATTGGTGGCCTCTTCGGTCCAACCGATGAGTTGGCACAGCTAAAAAAATGCAAATCACAACTTTTGCGGACTTTAATTTTTTGTCACTGTGGGATTTCAACCTAGCATTCGCGGAGAGGACCCTGCGCCTTAGCTTGCACGGCTATCAGCAGGTTATTTTTTTGCAGTGGCTCTCTTTGTTTTGGTTCGTTCTTTGTTTCGCACCTATGCCCATATATTAGCTCCAAATATTGGGGGATTATGCGTTTGTGTTTGTGAGTGTGTGCGAGTGCAATTTTATGCTGGTTTGTTTTGGTGGAAGGAGCCAGACCACCCGAAGCCAGTGCCTCCAAAAGTGTCAATGAGCGCTTTCCTTTGTGGTCTGGCGGTGGCGAGAAAGGTCGGGACCAGGAATTGGAAGGAGGTTTTTTTTGGGTGGGTTGAAAAGGGTTCCATTCTTGTGAATGGAAAATAAAGGTTCTTGAACACGTACAAGGCGGGGTCAACACGAAGGAAACGGAAACAACAAGTTCTAGGAACAAAATTTGTTATTGTTCATAAACAAATGTTGTTAAACAAGATTTGTTACCAATAACAAAATTTGCTGTTAATAATGTTTATTTTCTTTTTATTTCGTGGAAAAACGACATCTTAAAGAATAATAAGTTTAGTACTTTCTAACAATAATATTCAAACTGTGTTACTTCTAGGATTTATCTTTTGCTCGGGTGATCTTCGACATCAACACCCCAAACACGTGGAAGGTCAGTTGCTGGTGTTGCAAACGGTTAGCAAAGGGGGCAGACACTGAAACACATTCCTTCTGCTGCTGAGCATGCATAAGAATGGATACCTTATTGTTATTTGGCTCCCACAATATGTATCCACCGAAGCCGTAAAGTGAGATGATGGCAAATTTGTAACTATTTTTGGTTCTGTTTTGAATTTCTGATTCAGAGTCGCTGTGAATTTTGCATACATATTTCTGTCATGTTTACATTTCTTCATTTTAACCACAGTGATTTAAATGAGTGAAATATTAAAATATTAGCCAAACGTTTTTTTTCTCAATTTTTCAACAATTTCAGTTTTTGATATGGGTACACAGCAAAAAATTCGATGGTAAATTCGCAAGCAAAAGCATGCACATCAACTGCGACAAAAAAGACACTTAATATTACAGTGTGTACAATTTTTGTAAACACAAAAAAAAGTTGCAACCGACGGGATTCAAACCCAGCACCAACAGTGAGGACTGGCGCCTTCGCCCGCTCGGCCATCAGACCGATGAAAAATGGAAAGGATAAATGCCTATATGAGCTTGACATTTCGATCAAGCAGGTTTCCCATAATGATGGGCTACATACTTCAGGTTGTAATATTATATAGAATTTCATTAAATAATGCAAAATTTATTTCACACCCAGGCCATTTACACGCAGCTGGATTACTACTATTTTTGCTGTGTATTTCTCTGCCAACTCACACAGCAGTTGCCCCGACCCCTCTTCGGTTTGCGTGAAACTTTGTCCTAAGGGGTAACTTTTGTCCCTGATCACGAATCTGTTTTTTGATTCGATTCGTCTTGGGGTCCCATAAGTACCCTATTGAAATTCATGAGATTTAGTAAAGCACATCAAAAGTTATTCTTAAAAAACTGCTGCATATAAATTTCACAATTTGCAAAAAAAAAGGGTGGTTTTTGCATGGAAATTTTCAAGATCTGACTTACCTATCTAAAATAACAAGCAGTTAAAAAATGCTCTGAAATTACATAACCTCAACCTATTTCCCCACGGTGGTGTATGTACAATCTTGACAAAAAGTCTGTAGGCAGTCTGTTTTTTTTTTAATCATCACTTATTTTTGTTAGGACCTATTTGGTGCTGCGATCACGTTAGGGGCAATCCATAAACCATGTGGACACTTTAGGGGGGTTGGAATCATTCTATAAATGAGAGGAAGGCAACAACCACCTAAAGGTGGATTAAGTAACGTTTTCATTTAGGACAACAATTTTTATTTTAAAATTTCGTGTTTTTGTTTTTTTTCTAATTTTGCAGGGTTATTTTTAACGGTGCACATCAACCAGAACTTTTGCACCCAGATTTTGGTTACAGACATTTTAGTATCTTCAAAATTACGAGTACTATCGAAATATTTTTTTATTCATCCCCTAAAGTACTGTCCACAAAGTAATTTACAACAAAGATTGACTAATTTTACAATCCCGTTGTAGCAGGATTGGGTCCGTAAGTTTGAAAATTTTGGAATAAGAAGACAACAACTTCCTTCGTTGCTGTGCACCCTTAAGAGTGTAACAGTGTAAAACATTTTTTCAAAACATTTTTTTCGTAAAATCGCGATAACTCGTGATGGTTACAAGAAAACTCCTTATGTTTATATATCAAAATTTATAAGAGCGCGTAATTTTGAATGTTTGGCCCTTTTAAAAAGTATGTCTTGATTTAAATAAAATAAAATATTATTTTCGAAAAGATTGGAAAATTTCATGGATGTTTCATATTTCAAAATTAAGAATTGGACCATTGGTTGCTGAGATATCGACATTAGAAAATAATGGGTTGTTTGGGTGAGGCTTAGAAAAAATTAATTTTCCTGTTTTAAAGCCCTTTGCATGGCAACATCTCTAAATATAGATAACTTTCTCAGCTTTTCAAAAATATTTTTTTTCAGAGCACTATTTTTTAAAATGAATAACTGCGACTATTTTCATAAAAGTTACCTAAAAATGGCTATAACTTGAAAACGGCGCACTTTATCAAAATTTCACTTAAGTATTTTTTGAATGCAAATTCAATTTTACATCGAAAAATTAAGTTGAAAAATTTTTGCGAGCAAAAATCAGTATTGATTTAAAATTTATAGCTCGGTTAAAATTTTTTTGCACATTCTGGAAATTTCTGAGAAGTTAGCATTTGATGACACCTAAAACTAAAGCTACTAACTGTACGGATTTTTGACTCTCTCCGCGGATTTTTAACAGGCCGGAATTTGTGTAAGGAATTTTTTGCATAATACGGATTTGTACGAAATTTTGACAACTTTTTAAAATTGATGTGCTTTTCTGGGGTTCGATTCCCGCCTTATCCACTGAGCTTCTATCGGATGGTGAAGTAAAACGTCGGTCCCGGTTTCTCCTGTCTCGTCAGAGGCGCTGGAGCAGAAATCCCACGTTAGAGGAAGGCCATGCCCCGGGGGGCGTAGTGCCAATAGTTTCGTTTTTCGTGCTTTTCTGATCTGGCGAAAGCTTTTTCTATTTTAATTTTATTTATCTGTCAATTTGTTTTCAAAGAGATAATTTGGATAGTTTTCCGGGTTTTCCTCAGTTCACAGTTGATT